>NW_027513906.1:0-118871 GCF_048772815.1 Callospermophilus lateralis
CCCAAAGAATGGACAAAAGGTCACATTAGGCCAGGCCCATTGAGGTCTACAATTTGAGGTGCATGTGTGTTTTGACTCTCAACTATGGATGCCATTTCTTTAAGAAAAAATCATGTGATGTCCTTGCTGAGATTCCCAGGCCTCTGTGGAAATCTACCCGGGGCCTAGGTCTCAGTTTCCAAGAGCGACTTTCATGCGTGGCCTCTTAAAATCCCAACAAAATTCATAGCAATGCTTCTATGAGTTCAGTTCCAAAACCCAGTGTTTAAGGGGAATCACACCAGAGTTCAAGCCCACGTGGAACCAGTCATTTTTTCCAATGCCACACAAATGACCAACATTAAAACCAAAACACTCCCACATGGCCCTCACCTTATTCCATTTAGTCAATCATCTTAACATCTGGCTGGAGGTTTCCATGAGGGGTGCAGCCCAAGACAGTGTCCAAAATCAGCTCGTTTGCCCCTCATTTGCCTAAAGTCAGGGTAGCCTGGACACCGTTGCTGTGAACCAGGAGTGAACAAATAAGCCTGCCGTTAATACTTCTATGTTTCTCCAATTTGAGGGCTACTGATTTTAGGTATCGATTCTTTAGGTGATTTAGAGTCATGCGAAAACACAAGCACCTCTGCAGGGCTTTGAAGAACTCATTTGACTCACAGAATCCCTATTCTCATTTGTTGGAGTGCAGGAACCTAACAGAGGAAGGCAAGAGTCTTCATCCACAATGAATGATATTTTTTGCCATTTTGGTTTTGGAAGCTCACATGGGATCATTCTTAAGATCCATCAGGTGCTGAGAATCTAAGTCACAGCCACACACAGACCAAGAGGCTGATAAAGACACATCCCTTTCCAAAGCAATTAAGCAAAGAACCACAGGTGAGGCCCATTAATTTCCATTTGAAAACTGTTTTCTTCAGGCTTCACAAAGGGGTGGCCTGAGGCAAAGACCTTCCTGACATTCAGTGCAACACAACAATAAGTAAGCAAATAGCCCAAAGCAGTGTTTCTGCACTAAGACTTTCCTGGTCACACTGATATCTGAGTTTTCTGAGATGCTCGCCATTCTCTTCAACTATCCTTTACATGGCCATGTCACAGAGCTTGGAGGTGGTACATATTTTGGACACAAATCCCTGAGCCCATTCTGGAGAGTGGCCAGAATTCAGGAAGAAAACAACAACTTAGAAAGATAGCAGGTGTTGCACATCGATAAGACAAGCTGCAGTCCATTCATATATTGGGCAGGATGAATTATAGGGAAGATTTATACTAGACAGGACACATCCATTAATGCATTCTCTTTTCTAATGTCTACAACAACGGACACAGTGGGATACACATAAACAGAAACACTCGCCTTGTCAAATGACTTACTAGAAACTGTCTGCTCCAAACCAAACAAACCGCCTTTTCGATCTATTCTCAGAACATGAGACAAAACAACAAACCCACACCCACTCCCACAAAGGCACCTCCTTCCCCCAAGTAGGTCTGTGACTATCCGGAGTGTCCTCTGACTGGTGGGCCATACTATGTTCCCCCGAAATGGCCTGTCTTCTCTCAGATCTTGTTTCCTTGACCAACTCTGTGAAGATGTCAGGAAAAAGTGCTTAGCCACTACCTGTTTTCTCAGGAAAGGTCCATCTTCAGAGCTCTCCTGGCATTTGGCCTTCCTCACATCATTAGGTACCAAGAAAACTGACTCTGTCCTTGGTAAATCCAAACAAGTGAGCCCACTGGGCCTGGGACTGGGACTGCCTCTGGGTTCCTGGCTTCTTGGATACCAAGTTCAGAGAGTTCCATCACCAAGGAAATGAGGTATGTCACATTCTTTGGAACTGAATAAGGTCACTGCCTTGGCAACCACTTTGTCCTAACAGTTGCTTCCAAGGGTTACATAAGATGGAGGTTTCCCCTACTTCCTGTGACACTTTCATAAGGTAGAATGTATATCAACCATTGGCACCTGGGAACAGCTCTCCACTCAGGCCTGGATTGTTCCACCTTGTCTACAATAAGAAGAGAGAGGCAGATTCAGACACATCCCTTCATCCTGACCAGGTTGTTTGCCATGGAAGATGGCTTTTGCTCTCTCAGGAGCTTCATACCTGCCTACAACTTCTCCAGGTATCATTTGTGCATGGACATTTGAGGTTCTCATCTGGTGGAAGATCCCCAACTTTCCTGTATTGTAAGAACCCCTCTGTCCCTGCTCTTCTGTAAAATGATTGAGGGAACAGTGTATACTTGGGGTTAAAAACAGGTTTGATTTGGTGACGAAAGATTCTGTGCGATGAATAATGGGATTGGGAACCTGCAATATTTACAAGAATATAGAGGTGAAATATAAGTATGAAAAAAGAAATCTAGGTATGCTTTGAAGCCCAGAAGGGTTTTGCCCTTGATTGGGATACTTAGCTTTGAATTATGTTCTGCAAAGATGTCTCAGATAATTTGATATACAATGGCATAGGACCTTGTACATTGGATGATTGAATTTAGAAGAGAACATCCAGTCAAAAAGGGATATTCAGTAGGATTAGGAAGATAGTCGGTAGGTTTAGGAAGACAAGTGAGTATAGGATTTGGACCAAAAGTACTTTAGCAATAGACTTTTGGTTATAGAGTGAATGTAAATGTCAGCACATATGAAGAGTCAGACACTTTGTTGAACTGGGGAAAATATGTAGAAAAGCAGATATCAATGGAAACATTACGAAATCAGGCAAAGTATAAAGTGAGGGATAGAATTAGACATTTTCAACAGGGTTGAGTTTCAATATATAAATTAGGAAAAAACAAATATGTAGTCATCAATAGGAGTGACAATTGACAGCATTAGGCAACCTGTACATGGATGTTTTTAGAAATCCATGTTCACTTTCCATTTAGGCTTTGGTACAATCATAAGTGTGACCTTTCCATTTTTTGTCCAGAATATTACTGTGATAATGAGGTGACATGAGTATTTCTTTCACCATTTCTGGGGGCAATATATTGAAGATGTCAAATGAGAATCGGGGGTACAAATAGGTGTACCCTGTTTCTATGAACATAGAGAAAAACCACGAATAGACCATACTTGAATAAATAATATAACTTTTTTGAACTTTAAATAATGAATTGAACTGATATCTGAAAAATAAAAGGAAATTGTATATTGATATATAATAATTCATTCCAACCAGTTATATATCTAATGGAAATATTAGTGTTTTGGTTTATCATGAAGAGTGTGTGAGTTTTGCTTCAAAATGATTATGGAAATTCAAAATAATGTGTTTGGAAAGAAGTCTCATGAAAAGACCAGTCAAGAAACCCTGACAATACATGTGTTCTGAAGCAAGAAGTGATTAATGTTGAAACAAATGCCTATTAATTTGTGAACTTGTGGATGAAATGTATATCCTATGATGTGCAAAAACTGAAGAAACCATAATGCACCAGTGTCAAATACAAATGAATGACAAATTACATATCATGTCCCATAGGAGTCTACTTGCATTGATGGGTCAGATACTGTGGAATAATTAGGATTTGTATGCACCCTTCACTGAAGTTAGTAGTCAGTACTAGGAAACAAATATGTATTTCAGGTGGATGAATATTTCTGATTATAATCTTCTGAAAAGTGGATTATAAATCAACATAAATGAACATGAATGAATTTAGAGAGTGTATACTAGACACATATATTTCATATTTGGAAAACTTTGGAGAGTATATCTATATCTATATCTATACACACACACACACACACACACACACACACACACACACACACACAACACTCACATACATTAAAAAGTACCAATATAAATGCCAATCGAAATTCATCAGTAAATATATATCATCCACAGATGCAAAAATATTTATGTTACTGAACATGAGTTTATGTATAATGTTGTTCTTCTAGGACGCTCTCTTATAGGTTGAATTTTCATTTCCAACAGCATTTAGGAGGAGTGAACACTTCTCACAATTTGTATCTGCCAAGACATCCACCTTACAAAAATGTACGTGTGATACCTGGTAGGATTCTATATATGCATATAAATATACATGTGTGAATAGGCTACAGAAATTGGAAACAAGTATTCACATATTTGTTAAGTTTAAAAACACATGGAGAATATTTCAATTAAAATTTGACTAGATGTATAACTCCTACCTTATATAATGCAAATGTCAAGTCCAACTATAGAACATGTCTCCTCTGAAGTGCTTGTATTTCTATTGTGTTGGGTTAATTTTCCCCATTATATTAGGATGAATAGTCTGAGTCTACTAGGTATGGGTTAGTGTCAGGGATTCAGTACTTCGAATGAAAAATTGGAAAATGAATCCAATGTGTATGTAAATATATGCTGCACACATATCCTCCCGCTCTCATCCAAAACAATGCCTTGACATTACCTTCACCCCAAGTAAGACACAATTAGAGGAGAAGAGTTACACAATCAGTGAATACATATCTGGAATGGAAAATGCTCAGGAGTTCACAACCTTGGAGGTGGTTTAGGAGTTTCCTAAAGTAAGGGACATGGTAAACACTCCACAAACATGTAACTCTGCTGGCCTAAAAACTGTTTGAGAACCTGCCTCTGAGCTTCCGCACTTTAAATATATGTTGTTTTCATGAGATTTGGCTTCCTTTGTAGTGAGACCATCAAAGCTGGGTCTGCATCTATGTGACCTGGAGGACATGGTTTCTTATTTTCCAATGAACAAGATGAAGCAGTGCTGAATCCTCTCTTTATAGGTAAACTGAGGCCACTGGGGACTAAGTGTCTCCCGGTCTCCCCGTGTGGACTGTGAAGCCATTTGGTCCTCCTCCACTTTTTGTGGTTTTTAGGCTGCTGCACTGTGAGTTTGGTATTTGTTTCACGAAATACTAGCAGCTAAACTGGGACACAGTGCTGGAGGGAGTTCTGTCACGTGTGGTGGGTCAGGGTCTGCAAGAGAATGCACCAACTAGGCTTCTATCTCTCACAGCTTGCCCCATTGCCCCCTTGTCCATATCAACCTGATTCTTAATTTTCCTCTTAAAACTCTCCATATAACAAGATGCCTTTACATATAAGGGTCTGCTGGCAGCACCATGTCAGTTACAAGCCATTTGGAATCCAATGGTAGATCCACATGGCCCTACCACGGATGTTTTATCAAACACCTCCCCAGCACTGCTCTAGACCCACTACTCAGCAGGCTCCAACTTACTGGCATCTCTGTTCTACACCATTTTCATGAAACTCAGTAAATCAAGGCACTGTCTGGTATACTCATGATCAGCAATAGGACATCCAATGTTTCTCCAGTGCCACCTGGTCATAGGAATTTCAAAAATTTCATGGTATTTATCTAGCCATTTTTCAAGCATGAAGTTGGAGGCACTGTGGGTTTCAATTCATTCAGCAAAGATTAAATGGTGAGGAAGATCATTTCAATGAAATCTCTGGAGAAATCTCACAGGCAAGGCTTCCCAAAGAATGGACAAAAGGTCACATTAGGCCAGGCCCATTGAGGTCTACAATGTGAGGTGCATGTGTGTTTTGACTCTCAACTATGGCTGCCATTTCTTTAAGAATAAAATCATGTGATATCCTTGCTGAGATTCCCAGGCCTCTGTGGAAATCTACCCGGGGCCTAGGTCTCAGTTTCCAAGAGCGACTTTCATGCGTGGCCTCTTAAAATCCCAACAAAATTCATAGCAATGCTTCTCTGAGTTCAGTTCCAAAACCCAGTGTTTAAGGGGAATCACACCAGAGTTCAAGCCCACGTGGAACCAGTCATTTTTTCCAATGCCACACAAATGACCAACATTAAAACCAAAACACTCCCACATGGCCCTCACCTTATTCCATATAGTCAATCATTTTAAACTCTGGCTGGAGGTTTCCATGAGGGGTGCAGCCCAAGACAGTGTCCAAAATCAGCTCGTTTGCCCCTCATTTGCCTAAAGTCAGGGTAGCCTGGACACCGTTGCTGTGAACCAGGAGTGAACAAATAAGCCTGCCGTTAATACTTCTATGTTTCTCCAATTTGAGGGCTACTGATTTTAGGTATCGATTCTTTAGGTGATTTAGAGTCATGCGAAAACACAAGCACCTCTGCAGGGCTTTGAAGAACTCATTTGACTCACAGAATCCCTATTCATATTTGTTGGAGTGCAGGAACCTAACAGAGGAAGGCAAGAGTCTTCATCCACAATGAATGATATTTTTTGCCATTCTGGTTTTGGAAGCTCACATGGGATCATTCTTAAGATCCATCAGGTGCTGAGAATCTAAGTCACAGCAACACACAAGACCAAGAGGCTGATAAAGACACATCCCTTTCCAAAGCAATTAAGCAAAGAACCACAGGTGATGCCCATTCATTTCCATTTGAAAACTGTTTTCTCCAGTCTTCACAAAGGGGTGGCCTGAGGCAAACACCTTCCTGACATTCAGTGCAACAAAACAATAAGTAAGCAAAAAGCCCAAAGCAGTGTTTCTGCACTGAGACTTTCCTGGTCACACTGATATCTGAGTTTTCGGAGATGCTCGCCATTCTCTTCAACTATCCTTTACATGGCCATGTCACAGAGCTTGGAGGTGATACATATTTTGGACACAAATCCCTGAGCCCATTCTGGAGAGTGGCCAGAATTCAGGAAGAAAACAACAACTTAGAAAGATAGCAGGTGTTGCACATTGATAAGACAAGCTGCAGTCCATTCATATATTGGGCAGGATGAATTATAGGGAAGATTTATACTAGACAGGACACATCCATTAATGCATTCTCTTTTCTAATGTCTACAACAACGGACACAGTGGGATACACATAAACAGAAACACTCGCCTTGTCAAATGACTTACTAGAAACTGTCTGGTCCAAACCAAACAAACCGCCTTTTCGATCTATTCTCAGAACATGAGACAATACAACAAACCCACACCCACTCCCACAAAGGCACCTCCTTCCCCCAAGTAGGTCTGTGACTATCCGGAGTGTCCTCTGACTGGTGGGCCATACTATGTTCCCCCGAAATGGCCTGTCTTCTCTCAGATCTTGTTTCCTTGACCAACTCTGTGAAGATATCAGGAAAAAGTGCTTAGCCACTACCTGTTTTCTCAGGAAAGGTCCATCTTCAGAGCTCTCCTGGCATTTGGCCTTCCTCACATCATTAGGTACCAAGAAAACTGACTCTGTCCTTGGTAAATCCAAACAAGTGAGCCCACTGGGCCTGGGACTGGGACTGCCTCTGGGTTCCTGGCTTCTTGGATACCAAGTTCAGAGAGTTCCATCACCAAGGAAATGAGGTATGTCACATTCTTTGGAACTGAATAAGGTCACTGCCTTGGCAACCACTTTGTCCTAACAGTTGCTTCCAAGGGTTACATAAGATGGAGGTTTCCCCTACTTCCTGTGACACTTTCATAAGGTAGAATGTATATCAACCATTGGCACCTGGGAACAGCTCTCCACTCAGGCCTGGATTGTTCCACCTTGTCTACAATAAGAAGAGAGAGGCAGATTCAGACACATCCCTTCATCCTGACCAGGTTGTTTGCCATGGAAGATGGCTTTTGCTCTCTCAGGAGCTTCATACCTGCCTACAACTTCTCCAGGTATCATTTGTGCATGGACATTTGAGGTTCTCATCTGGTGGAAGATCCCCAACTTTCCTGTATTGTAAGAACCCCTCTGTCCCTGCTCTTCTGTAAAATGATTGAGGGAACAGTGTATACTTGGGGTTAAAAACAGGTTTGATTTGGTGACGAAAGATTCTGTGCGATGAATAATGGGATTGGGAACCTGCAATATTTACAAGAATATAGAGGTGAAATATAAGTATGAAAAAAGAAATCTAGGTATGCTTTGAAGCCCAGAAGGGTTTTGCCCTTGATTGGGATACTTAGCTTTGAATTATGTTCTGCAAAGATGTCTCAGATAATTTGATATACAATGGCATAGGACCTTGTACATTGGATGATTGAATTTAGAAGAGAACATCCAGTCAAAAAGGGATATTCAGTAGGATTAGGAAGATAGTCGGTAGGTTTAGGAAGACAAGTGAGTATAGGATTTGGACCAAAAGTACTTTAGCAATAGACTTTTGGTTATAGAGTGAATGTAAATGTCAGCACATATGAAGAGTCAGACACTTTGTTGAACTGGGGAAAATATGTAGAAAAGCAGATATCAATGGAAACATTACGAAATCAGGCAAAGTATAAAGTGAGGGATAGAATTAGACATTTTCAACAGGGTTGAGTTTCAATATATAAATTAGGAAAAAACAAATATGTAGTCATCAATAGGAGTGACAATTGACAGCATTAGGCAACCTGTACATGGATGTTTTTAGAAATCCATGTTCACTTTCCATTTAGGCTTTGGTACAATCATAAGTGTGACCTTTCCATTTTTTGTCCAGAATATTACTGTGATAATGAGGTGACATGAGTATTTCTTTCACCATTTCTGGGGGCAATATATTGAAGATGTCAAATGAGAATCGGGGGTACAAATAGGTGTACCCTGTTTCTATGAACATAGAGAAAAACCACGAATAGACCATACTTGAATAAATAATATAACTTTTTTGAACTTTAAATAATGAATTGAACTGATATCTGAAAAATAAAAGGAAATTGTATATTGATATATAATAATTCATTCCAACCAGTTATATATCTAATGGAAATATTAGTGTTTTGGTTTATCATGAAGAGTGTGTGAGTTTTGCTTCAAAATGATTATGGAAATTCAAAATAATGTGTTTGGAAAGAAGTCTCATGAAAAGACCAGTCAAGAAACCCTGACAATACATGTGTTCTGAAGCAAGAAGTGATTAATGTTGAAACAAATGCCTATTAATTTGTGAACTTGTGGATGAAATGTATATCCTATGATGTGCAAAAACTGAAGAAACCATAATGCACCAGTGTCAAATACAAATGAATGACAAATTACATATCATGTCCCATAGGAGTCTACTTGCATTGATGGGTCAGATACTGTGGAATAATTAGGATTTGTATGCACCCTTCACTGAAGTTAGTAGTCAGTACTAGGAAACAAATATGTATTTCAGGTGGATGAATATTTCTGATTATAATCTTCTGAAAAGTGGATTATAAATCAACATAAATGAACATGAATGAATTTAGAGAGTGTATACTAGACACATATATTTCATATTTGGAAAACTTTGGAGAGTATATCTATATCTATATCTATACACACACACACACACACACACACACACACAACACTCACATACATTAAAAAGTACCAATATAAATGCCAATCGAAATTCATCAGTAAATATATATCATCCACAGATGCAAAAATATTTATGTTACTGAACATGAGTTTATGTATAATGTTGTTCTTCTAGGACGCTCTCTTATAGGTTGAATTTTCATTTCCAACAGCATTTAGGAGGAGTGAACACTTCTCACAATTTGTATCTGCCAAGACATCCACCTTACAAAAATGTACGTGTGATACCTGGTAGGATTCTATATATGCATATAAATATACATGTGTGAATAGGCTACAGAAATTGGAAACAAGTATTCACATATTTGTTAAGTTTAAAAACACATGGAGAATATTTCAATTAAAATTTGACTAGATGTATAACTCCTACCTTATATAATGCAAATGTCAAGTCCAACTATAGAACATGTCTCCTCTGAAGTGCTTGTATTTCTATTGTGTTGGGTTAATTTTCCCCATTATATTAGGATGAATAGTCTGAGTCTACTAGGTATGGGTTAGTGTCAGGGATTCAGTACTTCGAATGAAAAATTGGAAAATGAATCCAATGTGTATGTAAATATATGCTGCACACATATCCTCCCGCTCTCATCCAAAACAATGCCTTGACATTACCTTCACCCCAAGTAAGACACAATTAGAGGAGAAGAGTTACACAATCAGTGAATACATATCTGGAATGGAAAATGCTCAGGAGTTCACAACCTTGGAGGTGGTTTAGGAGTTTCCTAAAGTAAGGGACATGGTAAACACTCCACAAACATGTAACTCTGCTGGCCTAAAAACTGTTTGAGAACCTGCCTCTGAGCTTCCGCACTTTAAATATATGTTGTTTTCATGAGATTTGGCTTCCTTTGTAGTGAGACCATCAAAGCTGGGTCTGCATCTATGTGACCTGGAGGACATGGTTTCTTATTTTCCAATGAACAAGATGAAGCAGTGCTGAATCCTCTCTTTATAGGTAAACTGAGGCCACTGGGGACTAAGTGTCTCCCGGTCTCCCCGTGTGGACTGTGAAGCCATTTGGTCCTCCTCCACTTTTTGTGGTTTTTAGGCTGCTGCACTGTGAGTTTGGTATTTGTTTCACGAAATACTAGCAGCTAAACTGGGACACAGTGCTGGAGGGAGTTCTGTCACGTGTGGTGGGTCAGGGTCTGCAAGAGAATGCACCAACTAGGCTTCTATCTCTCACAGCTTGCCCCATTGCCCCCTTGTCCATATCAACCTGATTCTTAATTTTCCTCTTAAAACTCTCCATATAACAAGATGCCTTTACATATAAGGGTCTGCTGGCAGCACCATGTCAGTTACAAGCCATTTGGAATCCAATGGTAGATCCACATGGCCCTACCACGGATGTTTTATCAAACACCTCCCCAGCACTGCTCTAGACCCACTACTCAGCAGGCTCCAACTTACTGGCATCTCTGTTCTACACCATTTTCATGAAACTCAGTAAATCAAGGCACTGTCTGGTATACTCATGATCAGCAATAGGACATCCAATGTTTCTCCAGTGCCACCTGGTCATAGGAATTTCAAAAATTTCATGGTATTTATCTAGCCATTTTTCAAGCATGAAGTTGGAGGCACTGTGGGTTTCAATTCATTCAGCAAAGATTAAATGGTGAGGAAGATCATTTCAATGAAATCTCTGGAGAAATCTCACAGGCAAGGCTTCCCAAAGAATGGACAAAAGGTCACATTAGGCCAGGCCCATTGAGGTCTACAATGTGAGGTGCATGTGTGTTTTGACTCTCAACTATGGCTGCCATTTCTTTAAGAATAAAATCATGTGATATCCTTGCTGAGATTCCCAGGCCTCTGTGGAAATCTACCCGGGGCCTAGGTCTCAGTTTCCAAGAGCGACTTTCATGCGTGGCCTCTTAAAATCCCAACAAAATTCATAGCAATGCTTCTCTGAGTTCAGTTCCAAAACCCAGTGTTTAAGGGGAATCACACCAGAGTTCAAGCCCACGTGGAACCAGTCATTTTTTCCAATGCCACACAAATGACCAACATTAAAACCAAAACACTCCCACATGGCCCTCACCTTATTCCATATAGTCAATCATTTTAAACTCTGGCTGGAGGTTTCCATGAGGGGTGCAGCCCAAGACAGTGTCCAAAATCAGCTCGTTTGCCCCTCATTTGCCTAAAGTCAGGGTAGCCTGGACACCGTTGCTGTGAACCAGGAGTGAACAAATAAGCCTGCCGTTAATACTTCTATGTTTCTCCAATTTGAGGGCTACTGATTTTAGGTATCGATTCTTTAGGTGATTTAGAGTCATGCGAAAACACAAGCACCTCTGCAGGGCTTTGAAGAACTCATTTGACTCACAGAATCCCTATTCATATTTGTTGGAGTGCAGGAACCTAACAGAGGAAGGCAAGAGTCTTCATCCACAATGAATGATATTTTTTGCCATTCTGGTTTTGGAAGCTCACATGGGATCATTCTTAAGATCCATCAGGTGCTGAGAATCTAAGTCACAGCAACACACAAGACCAAGAGGCTGATAAAGACACATCCCTTTCCAAAGCAATTAAGCAAAGAACCACAGGTGATGCCCATTCATTTCCATTTGAAAACTGTTTTCTCCAGTCTTCACAAAGGGGTGGCCTGAGGCAAACACCTTCCTGACATTCAGTGCAACAAAACAATAAGTAAGCAAAAAGCCCAAAGCAGTGTTTCTGCACTGAGACTTTCCTGGTCACACTGATATCTGAGTTTTCGGAGATGCTCGCCATTCTCTTCAACTATCCTTTACATGGCCATGTCACAGAGCTTGGAGGTGATACATATTTTGGACACAAATCCCTGAGCCCATTCTGGAGAGTGGCCAGAATTCAGGAAGAAAACAACAACTTAGAAAGATAGCAGGTGTTGCACATTGATAAGACAAGCTGCAGTCCATTCATATATTGGGCAGGATGAATTATAGGGAAGATTTATACTAGACAGGACACATCCATTAATGCATTCTCTTTTCTAATGTCTACAACAACGGACACAGTGGGATACACATAAACAGAAACACTCGCCTTGTCAAATGACTTACTAGAAACTGTCTGGTCCAAACCAAACAAACCGCCTTTTCGATCTATTCTCAGAACATGAGACAATACAACAAACCCACACCCACTCCCACAAAGGCACCTCCTTCCCCCAAGTAGGTCTGTGACTATCCGGAGTGTCCTCTGACTGGTGGGCCATACTATGTTCCCCCGAAATGGCCTGTCTTCTCTCAGATCTTGTTTCCTTGACCAACTCTGTGAAGATATCAGGAAAAAGTGCTTAGCCACTACCTGTTTTCTCAGGAAAGGTCCATCTTCAGAGCTCTCCTGGCATTTGGCCTTCCTCACATCATTAGGTACCAAGAAAACTGACTCTGTCCTTGGTAAATCCAAACAAGTGAGCCCACTGGGCCTGGGACTGGGACTGCCTCTGGGTTCCTGGCTTCTTGGATACCAAGTTCAGAGAGTTCCATCACCAAGGAAATGAGGTATGTCACATTCTTTGGAACTGAATAAGGTCACTGCCTTGGCAACCACTTTGTCCTAACAGTTGCTTCCAAGGGTTACATAAGATGGAGGTTTCCCCTACTTCCTGTGACACTTTCATAAGGTAGAATGTATATCAACCATTGGCACCTGGGAACAGCTCTCCACTCAGGCCTGGATTGTTCCACCTTGTCTACAATAAGAAGAGAGAGGCAGATTCAGACACATCCCTTCATCCTGACCAGGTTGTTTGCCATGGAAGATGGCTTTTGCTCTCTCAGGAGCTTCATACCTGCCTACAACTTCTCCAGGTATCATTTGTGCATGGACATTTGAGGTTCTCATCTGGTGGAAGATCCCCAACTTTCCTGTATTGTAAGAACCCCTCTGTCCCTGCTCTTCTGTAAAATGATTGAGGGAACAGTGTATACTTGGGGTTAAAAACAGGTTTGATTTGGTGACGAAAGATTCTGTGCGATGAATAATGGGATTGGGAACCTGCAATATTTACAAGAATATAGAGGTGAAATATAAGTATGAAAAAAGAAATCTAGGTATGCTTTGAAGCCCAGAAGGGTTTTGCCCTTGATTGGGATACTTAGCTTTGAATTATGTTCTGCAAAGATGTCTCAGATAATTTGATATACAATGGCATAGGACCTTGTACATTGGATGATTGAATTTAGAAGAGAACATCCAGTCAAAAAGGGATATTCAGTAGGATTAGGAAGATAGTCGGTAGGTTTAGGAAGACAAGTGAGTATAGGATTTGGACCAAAAGTACTTTAGCAATAGACTTTTGGTTATAGAGTGAATGTAAATGTCAGCACATATGAAGAGTCAGACACTTTGTTGAACTGGGGAAAATATGTAGAAAAGCAGATATCAATGGAAACATTACGAAATCAGGCAAAGTATAAAGTGAGGGATAGAATTAGACATTTTCAACAGGGTTGAGTTTCAATATATAAATTAGGAAAAAACAAATATGTAGTCATCAATAGGAGTGACAATTGACAGCATTAGGCAACCTGTACATGGATGTTTTTAGAAATCCATGTTCACTTTCCATTTAGGCTTTGGTACAATCATAAGTGTGACCTTTCCATTTTTTGTCCAGAATATTACTGTGATAATGAGGTGACATGAGTATTTCTTTCACCATTTCTGGGGGCAATATATTGAAGATGTCAAATGAGAATCGGGGGTACAAATAGGTGTACCCTGTTTCTATGAACATAGAGAAAAACCACGAATAGACCATACTTGAATAAATAATATAACTTTTTTGAACTTTAAATAATGAATTGAACTGATATCTGAAAAATAAAAGGAAATTGTATATTGATATATAATAATTCATTCCAACCAGTTATATATCTAATGGAAATATTAGTGTTTTGGTTTATCATGAAGAGTGTGTGAGTTTTGCTTCAAAATGATTATGGAAATTCAAAATAATGTGTTTGGAAAGAAGTCTCATGAAAAGACCAGTCAAGAAACCCTGACAATACATGTGTTCTGAAGCAAGAAGTGATTAATGTTGAAACAAATGCCTATTAATTTGTGAACTTGTGGATGAAATGTATATCCTATGATGTGCAAAAACTGAAGAAACCATAATGCACCAGTGTCAAATACAAATGAATGACAAATTACATATCATGTCCCATAGGAGTCTACTTGCATTGATGGGTCAGATACTGTGGAATAATTAGGATTTGTATGCACCCTTCACTGAAGTTAGTAGTCAGTACTAGGAAACAAATATGTATTTCAGGTGGATGAATATTTCTGATTATAATCTTCTGAAAAGTGGATTATAAATCAACATAAATGAACATGAATGAATTTAGAGAGTGTATACTAGACACATATATTTCATATTTGGAAAACTTTGGAGAGTATATCTATATCTATATCTATACACACACACACACACACACACACACACACAACACTCACATACATTAAAAAGTACCAATATAAATGCCAATCGAAATTCATCAGTAAATATATATCATCCACAGATGCAAAAATATTTATGTTACTGAACATGAGTTTATGTATAATGTTGTTCTTCTAGGACGCTCTCTTATAGGTTGAATTTTCATTTCCAACAGCATTTAGGAGGAGTGAACACTTCTCACAATTTGTATCTGCCAAGACATCCACCTTACAAAAATGTACGTGTGATACCTGGTAGGATTCTATATATGCATATAAATATACATGTGTGAATAGGCTACAGAAATTGGAAACAAGTATTCACATATTTGTTAAGTTTAAAAACACATGGAGAATATTTCAATTAAAATTTGACTAGATGTATAACTCCTACCTTATATAATGCAAATGTCAAGTCCAACTATAGAACATGTCTCCTCTGAAGTGCTTGTATTTCTATTGTGTTGGGTTAATTTTCCCCATTATATTAGGATGAATAGTCTGAGTCTACTAGGTATGGGTTAGTGTCAGGGATTCAGTACTTCGAATGAAAAATTGGAAAATGAATCCAATGTGTATGTAAATATATGCTGCACACATATCCTCCCGCTCTCATCCAAAACAATGCCTTGACATTACCTTCACCCCAAGTAAGACACAATTAGAGGAGAAGAGTTACACAATCAGTGAATACATATCTGGAATGGAAAATGCTCAGGAGTTCACAACCTTGGAGGTGGTTTAGGAGTTTCCTAAAGTAAGGGACATGGTAAACACTCCACAAACATGTAACTCTGCTGGCCTAAAAACTGTTTGAGAACCTGCCTCTGAGCTTCCGCACTTTAAATATATGTTGTTTTCATGAGATTTGGCTTCCTTTGTAGTGAGACCATCAAAGCTGGGTCTGCATCTATGTGACCTGGAGGACATGGTTTCTTATTTTCCAATGAACAAGATGAAGCAGTGCTGAATCCTCTCTTTATAGGTAAACTGAGGCCACTGGGGACTAAGTGTCTCCCGGTCTCCCCGTGTGGACTGTGAAGCCATTTGGTCCTCCTCCACTTTTTGTGGTTTTTAGGCTGCTGCACTGTGAGTTTGGTATTTGTTTCACGAAATACTAGCAGCTAAACTGGGACACAGTGCTGGAGGGAGTTCTGTCACGTGTGGTGGGTCAGGGTCTGCAAGAGAATGCACCAACTAGGCTTCTATCTCTCACAGCTTGCCCCATTGCCCCCTTGTCCATATCAACCTGATTCTTAATTTTCCTCTTAAAACTCTCCATATAACAAGATGCCTTTACATATAAGGGTCTGCTGGCAGCACCATGTCAGTTACAAGCCATTTGGAATCCAATGGTAGATCCACATGGCCCTACCACGGATGTTTTATCAAACACCTCCCCAGCACTGCTCTAGACCCACTACTCAGCAGGCTCCAACTTACTGGCATCTCTGTTCTACACCATTTTCATGAAACTCAGTAAATCAAGGCACTGTCTGGTATACTCATGATCAGCAATAGGACATCCAATGTTTCTCCAGTGCCACCTGGTCATAGGAATTTCAAAAATTTCATGGTATTTATCTAGCCATTTTTCAAGCATAAAGTTGGAGGCACTGTGGGTTTCAATTCATTCAGCAAAGATTAAATGGTGAGGAAGATCATTTCAATGAAATCTCTGGAGAAATCTCACAGGCAAGGCTTCCCAAAGAATGGACAAAAGGTCACATTAGGCCAGGCCCATTGAGGTCTACAATGTGAGGTGCATGTGTGTTTTGACTCTCAACTATGGCTGCCATTTCTTTAAGAATAAAATCATGTGATATCCTTGCTGAGATTCCCAGGCCTCTGTGGAAATCTACCCGGGGCCTAGGTCTCAGTTTCCAAGAGCGACTTTCATGCGTGGCCTCTTAAAATCCCAACAAAATTCATAGCAATGCTTCTCTGAGTTCAGTTCCAAAACCCAGTGTTTAAGGGGAATCACACCAGAGTTCAAGCCCACGTGGAACCAGTCATTTTTTCCAATGCCACACAAATGACCAACATTAAAACCAAAACACTCCCACATGGCCCTCACCTTATTCCATATAGTCAATCATTTTAAACTCTGGCTGGAGGTTTCCATGAGGGGTGCAGCCCAAGACAGTGTCCAAAATCAGCTCGTTTGCCCCTCATTTGCCTAAAGTCAGGGTAGCCTGGACATCGTTGCTGTGAACCAGGAGTGAACAAATAAGCCTGCCGTTAATACTTCTATGTTTCTCCAATTTGAGGGCTACTGATTTTAGGTATCGATTCTTTAGGTGATTTAGAGTCATGCGAAAACACAAGCACCTCTGCAGGGCTTTGAAGAACTCATTTGACTCACAGAATCCCTATTCATATTTGTTGGAGTGCAGGAACCTAACAGAGGAAGGCAAGAGTCTTCATCCACAATGAATGATATTTTTTGCCATTCTGGTTTTGGAAGCTCACATGGGATCATTCTTAAGATCCATCAGGTGCTGAGAATCTAAGTCACAGCAACACACAAGACCAAGAGGCTGATAAAGACACATCCCTTTCCAAAGCAATTAAGCAAAGAACCACAGGTGATGCCCATTCATTTCCATTTGAAAACTGTTTTCTCCAGTCTTCACAAAGGGGTGGCCTGAGGCAAACACCTTCCTGACATTCAGTGCAACAAAACAATAAGTAAGCAAAAAGCCCAAAGCAGTGTTTCTGCACTGAGACTTTCCTGGTCACACTGATATCTGAGTTTTCGGAGATGCTCGCCATTCTCTTCAACTATCCTTTACATGGCCATGTCACAGAGCTTGGAGGTGATTCATATTTTGGACACAAATCCCTGAGCCCATTCTGGAGAGTGGCCAGAATTCAGGAAGAAAACAACAACTTAGAAAGATAGCAGGTGTTGCACATCGATAAGACAAGCTGCAGTCCATTCATATATTGGGCAGGATGAATTATAGGGAAGATTTATACTAGACAGGACACATCCATTAATGCATTCTCTTTTCTAATGTCTACAACAACGGACACAGTGGGATACACATAAACAGAAACACTCGCCTTGTCAAATGACTTACTAGAAACTGTCTGGTCCAAACCAAACAAACCGCCTTTTCGATCTATTCTCAGAACATGAGACAATACAACAAACCCACACCCACTCCCACAAAGGCACCTCCTTCCCCCAAGTAGGTCTGTGACTATCCGGAGTGTCCTCTGACTGGTGGGCCATACTATGTTCCCCCAAAATGGCCTGTCTTCTCTCAGATCTTGTTTCCTTGACCAACTCTGTGAAGATGTCAGGAAAAAGTGGTTAGCCACTACCTGTTTTCTCAGGAAAGGTCCATCTTCAGAGCTCTCCTGGCATTTGGCCATCCTCACATCATTAGGTACCAAGAAAACTGACTATGTCCTTGGTAAATCCAAACAAGTGAGCCCACTTAGCCTGGGACTGGGACTGCCTCTGGGTGCCTGGCTTCTTGGATACCAAGTTCAGAGAGTTCCATCACCAAGGAAATGAGGTATGTCACATTCTTTGGAACTGAATGAGGTCACTGCCTTGGCAACCACTTTGTCCTAACAGTTGCTTCCAAGGGTTACATAAGATGGAGGTTTCCCCTACTTCCTGTGACACTTTCATAAGGTAGAATGTATATCAACCATTGGCACCCGGGAACAGCTCTCCACTCAGGCCTGGATTGTTCCACCTTGTCTACAATAAGAAGAGAGAGGCAGATTCAGACACATCCCTTCATCCTGACCAGGTTGTTTGCCATGGAAGTTGACTTTTGCTCTCTCAGGTGCTTCATACCTGCCTACAACTTCTCCAGGTATCATTTGTGCATGGACATTTGAGGTTCTCATCTGGTGGAAGATCCCCAACTTTCCTGTATTGTAAGAACCCCTCTGTCCCTGCTCTTCTGTAAAATGATTGAGAGAACAGTGTATACTTGGGGTTAAAAACAGGTTTGATTTGGTGACGAATGATTCTGTGCGATGAATAATGGGATTGGGAACCTGCAATATTTACAAGAATATAGAGGTGAAATATAAGTATGAAAAAAGAAATCTAGGTATGCTTTGAAGCCCAGAAGGGTTTTGCCCTTGATTGGGATACTTAGCTTTGAATTATGTTCTGCAAAGATGTCTCAGATAATTTGATATACAATGGCATAGGACTTTGTACATTGGATGATTGAATTTAGAAGAGAACATCCAGTCAAAAAGGGATATTCAGTAGGATTAGGAAGATAGTCGGTAGGTTTAGGAAGACGAGTGAGTATAGGATTTGGACCAAAAGTTCTTTAGCAATAGACTTTTGGTTATAGAGTGAATGTAAATGTCAGCACATATGAAGAGTCAGACACTATGTTGAACTGGGGAAAATATGTAGAAAAGCAGATATCAATGGAAACATTACGAAAGCAGGCAAAGTATAAAGTGAGGGATAGAATTAGACATTTTCAACAGGGTTGAGTTTCAATATATAAATTAGGAAAAAACAAATATGTAGTCACCAATAGGAGTGACAATTGACAGCATTAGGAAACCTGGACATGGATGTTTTTAGAAATCCATGTTCACTTTCCATTTAGGCTTTGGTACAATCATAAATGTGACCTTTCCATTTTTTGTCCAGAATATTACTGTGATAATGAGGTGACATGAGTATTTCTTTCACCATTTCTGGGAGCAATATATTGAAGATGTAAAATTAGAATTGGGGGTACAAATAGGTGTACCCTGTTTCTATGAAAACAGAGAAAAACCACGAATAGACCATACTGTGAATAAATAATATAACTTTCTTGAACTTTAAATAATGAATTGAACTGATATCTGAAAAATAAAAGGAAATTGTATATTGATATACAATCATTCATTCCAACCAGTTATATATCTAATGGAAATATTAGTGTTTTGGTTTATCATGAAGAGTGTGTGAGTTTTGCTTCAAAATGATTATGGAAATTCAAAATAATGTGTTTGGAAAGAAGTCTCATGAAAAGACCAGTCAAGAAACCCTGACAATACATGTGTTCTGAAGCAAGAAGTGATTAATGTTGAAACAAATGCCTATTAATTTGTGAACTTGTGGATGAAATGTATATCCTATGATGTGCAAAAACTGAAGAAACAATAATGTACCAGTGTCGAATACAAATGAATGACAAATTGCATATCATGTCCCATAGGAGTCTACTTGCCTTGATGTTAGACTGGGTCAGATACTGTAGAATAATTAGGATTTGTATGCACCCTTCACTGAAGTTAGTAGTCAGTACTAGGAAACAAATATGTATTTCAGGTGGATGAATATTTCTGATTATAATCTTCTGAAAATTTGATTATAAATCAACATACATGAACATGAATGAATTTAGAGAGTGTATACTAGACACATATATTTCATATTTGGAAAGTTTGGAGAGTATATCTATATCTATATCTACACACACACACACACAACACTCACAGACATTAAAAAGTACCAATATAAATGCCAATCGAAATTCATCAGTAAATATATATCATCCACAGATGCAAAAATATTTATGTTACTGAACATGAGTTTATGTATAATGTTGTTCTTCTAGGACGCTCTCTTATAGGTTGAATTTTCATTTCCAACAGCATTTAGGAGGAGTGAACACTTCTCACAATTTGTATCTGCCAAGACATCCACCTTACAAAAATGTACGTGTGATACCTGGTAGGATTCTATATATGCATATAAATATACATGTGTGAATAGGCTACAGAAATTGGAAACAAGTATTCACATATTTGTTAAGTTTAAAAACACATGGAGAATATTTCAATTAAAATTTGACTAGATGTATAACTCCTACCTTATATAATGCAAATGTCAAGTCCAACTATAGAACATGTCTCCTCTGAAGTGCTTGTATTTCTATTGTGTTGGGTTAATTTTCCCCATTATATTAGGATGAATAGTCTGAGTCTACTAGGTATGGGTTAGTGTCAGGGATTCAGTACTTCGAATGAAAAATTGGAAAATGAATCCAATGTGTATGTAAATATATGCTGCACACATATCCTCCCGCTCTCATCCAAAACAATGCCTTGACATTACCTTCACCCCAAGTAAGACACAATTAGAGGAGAAGAGTTACACAATCAGTGAATACATATCTGGAATGGAAAATGCTCAGGAGTTCACAACCTTGGAGGTGGTTTAGGAGTTTCCTAAAGTAAGGGACATGGTAAACACTCCACAAACATGTAACTCTGCTGGCCTAAAAACTGTTTGAGAACCTGCCTCTGAGCTTCCGCACTTTAAATATATGTTGTTTTCATGAGATTTGGCTTCCTTTGTAGTGAGACCATCAAAGCTGGGTCTGCATCTATGTGACCTGGAGGACATGGTTTCTTATTTTCCAATGAACAAGATGAAGCAGTGCTGAATCCTCTCTTTATAGGTAAACTGAGGCCACTGTGGACTAAGTGTCTCCCCGTCTCCCCGTGTGGACTGTGAAGCCATTTGGTCCTCCTCCACTTTTTGTGGTGTTTAGGCTGCTGCACTGTGAGTTTGGTATTTGTTTCACGAAATACTAGCAGCTAAACTGGGACACAGTGCTGGAGGGAGTTCTGTCACGTGTGGTGGGTCAGGGTCTGCAAGAGAATGCACCAACTAGGCTTCTATCTCTCACAGCTTGCCCCATTGCCCCCTTGTCCATATCAACCTGATTCTTAATTTTCCTCTTAAAACTCTCCATATAACAAGATGCCTTTACATATAAGGGTCTGCTGGCAGCACCATGTCAGTTACAAGCCATTTGGAATCCAATGGTAAATCCACATGGCCCTACCACGGATGTTTTATCAAACACCTCCCCAGCACTGCTCTAGACCCACTACTCAGCAGGCTCCAACTTACTGGCATCTCTGTTCTACACCATTTTCATGAAACTCAGTAAATCAAGGCACTGTCTGGTATACTCATGATCAGCAATAGGACATCCAATGTTTCTCCAGTGCCACCTGGTCATAGGAATTTCAAAAATTTCATGGTATTTATCTAGCCATTTTTCAAGCATGAAGTTGGAGGCACTGTGGGTTTCAATTCATTCAGCAAACATTAAATGGTGAGGAAGCTCATTTCAATGAAATCTCTGGAGAAATCTCACAGGCAAGGCTTCCCAAAGAATGGACAAAAGGTCACATTAGGCCAGGCCCATTGAGGTCTACAATGTGAGGTGCATGTGTGTTTTGACTCTCAACTATGGATGCCATTTCTTTAAGAACAAAATCATTTGATATCCTTGCTGAGATTCCCAGGCCTCTGTGGAAATCTACCCGGGGCCTAGGTCTCAGTTTCCAAGAGCGACTTTCATGCGTGGCCTCTTAAAATCCCAACAAAATTCATAGCAATGCTTCTCTGAGTTCAGTTCCAAAACCCAGTGTTTAAGGGGAATCACACCAGAGTTCAAGCCCACGTGGAACCAGTCATTTTTTCCAATGCCACACAAATGACCAACATTAAAACCAAAACACTCCCACATGGCCCTCACCTTATTCCATATAGTCAATCATTATAAACTCTGGCTGGAGGTTTCCATGAGGGGTGCAGCCCAAGAGTGTCCAAAATCAGCTCGTTTGCCCCTCATTTGCCTAAAGTCAGGGTAGCCTGGACACCGTTGCTGTGAACCAGGAGTGAACAAATAAGCCTGCCGTTAATACTTCTATGTTTCTCCAATTTGAGGGCTACTGATTTTAGGTATCGATTCTTTAGGTGATTTAGAGTCATGCGAAAACACAAGCACCTCTGCAGGGCTTTGAAGAACTCATTTGACTCACAGAATCCCTATTCATATTTGTTGGAGTGCAGGAACCTAACAGAGGAAGGCAAGAGTCTTCATCCACAATGAATGATATTTTTTGCCATTCTGGTTTTGGAAGCTCACATGGGATCATTCTTAAGATCCATCAGGTGCTGAGAATCTAAGTCACAGCCACACACAGTACCAAGAGGCTGATAAAGACACATCCCTTTCCAAAGCAATTAAGCAAAGAACCACAGGTGAGGCCCATTCATATCCATTTGAAAACTGTTTTCTTCAGGCTTCACAAAGGGGTGGCCTGAGGCAAAGACCTTCCTGACATTCAGTGCAACACAACAATAAGTAAGCAAAAAGCCCAAAGCAGTGTTTTTGCACTAAGACTTTCCTGGTCACACTGATATCTGAGTTTTCTGAGATGCTCGCCATTCTCTTCAACTATCCTTTACATGGCCATGTCACAGAGCTTGGAGGTGATACATATTGTGGACACAAATCCCTGAGCCCATTCTGGAGAGTGGCCAGAATTCAGGAAGAAAACAACAACTTAGAAAGATAGCAGGTGTTGCTCATCGATAAGACAAGCTGCAGTCCATTCATATATTGGGCAGGATGAATTATAGGGAAGATTTATACTAGACAGGACACATCCATTAATGCATTCTCTTTTCTAATGTCTACAACAACGGACACAGTGGGATACACATAAACAGAAACACTCGCCTTGTCAAATGACTTACTAGAAACTGTCTGCTCCAAACCAAACAAACCGCCTTTTCGATCTATTCTCAGAACATGAGACAATACAACAAACCCACACCCACTCCCACAAAGGCACCTCCTTCCCCCAAGTAGGTCTGTGACTATCCGGAGTGTCCTCTGACTGGTGGGCCATACTATGTTCCCCCAAAATGGCCTGTCTTCTCTCAGATCTTGTTTCCTTGACCAACTCTGTGAAGATGTCCGGAAAAAGTGGTTAGCCACTACCTGTTTTCTCAGGAAAGGTCCATCTTCAGAGCTCTCCTGGCATTTGGCCATCCTCACATCATTAGGTACCAAGAAAACTGACTCTGTCCTTGGTAAATCCAAACAAGTGAGCCCACTGGGCCTGGGACTGGGACTGCCTCTGCGTGCCTGGCTTCTTGGATACCAAGTTCAGAGAGTTCCATCACCAAGGAAATGAGGTATGTCACATTCTTTGGAACTGAATGAGGTCACTGCCTTGGCAACCACTTTGTCCTAACAGTTGCTTCCAAGGGTTACATAAGATGGAGGTTTCCCCTACTTCCTGTGACACTTTCATAAGGTAGAATGTATATCAACCATTGGCACCCTGGAACAGCTCTCCACTCATTCCTGGATTGTTCCACCTTGTCTACAGTAAGAAGAGAGAGGCAGATTCAGACACATCCCTTCATCCTGACCAGGTTGTTTGCCATGGAAGATGACTTTTGTTCTCTCAAGTGCTTCATACCTGCCTACAACTTCTCCAGGTATCATTTGTGCATGGACATTTGAGGTTCTCATCTGGTGGAAGATCCCCAACTTTCCTGTATTGTAAGAACCCCTCTGTCTCTGCTCTTCTGTAAAATGATTGAGGGAACAGTGTATACTTGGGGTTAAAAACAGGTTTGATTTGGTGACGAATGATTCTGTGCGATGAATAATGACATTGGGAACCTGCAATATTTACAAGAATATAGAGGTGAAATATAAGTATGAAAACAGAAATCTAGGTATGATTTGAAGCCCAGAAAGGTTTTGCCCTTGATTGAGATACTTAGCTTTGAATTATGTTCTGCAAAGATGTCTCAGATAATTCGAATTACAATGGCATAGGACGTTCTACTTTGGATGATAGAATTTAGAAGAGAACATCAGGTCAAAAAGGGATATTCAGTAGGATTAGGAAGATAGTCGGTAGGTTTAGGAAGAAGAGTGAGTACAGGATTTGGACCAAAAGTTCTTTAGCAATAGACTTTTGGTTATAGAGTGAATGTAAATGTCAGCACATATGAAGAGTCAGTCACTATGTTGAACTGGGGAAAATATGTAGAAAAGCAGATATCAATAGAAACATTACGAAATCAGGCAAAGTATAAAGTGAGGGATAGAATTAGACATTTTCAACAGTGTTGAGTTTGAATATATAAATAGGAAAAAACAAATATGTAGTCACCAATAGGATTGACAATTGACAGCATTAGGCAACCTGGACATGGATGTTTTTAGAAATCCATGTTCACTTTCCATTTAGGCTTTGGTACAATCATAAGTGTGACCTTTCCATTTTTTGTCCAGAATATTACTGTGATAATGAGGTGACATGAATATTTCTTTCACCATTTCTGGGAGCAATATATTGAAGATGTAATATTAGAATCGGAGTACAAACAGGTGTACCCTGTTTCTATGAACATAGAAAAAAAGCATGAATAGACCATACTGTGAATAAATAATATGTTTTTTTCAACTTTAAATAATGAATTGAACTGATATCTGAAAAATTAAAGGAAATCGTATATTGATATACAATCATTCATTCCAACCAGTTATATATCTATTGGAAATATTAGTGTTTTGGTTTATCATGAAGAGTGTGTGAGTTTTGCTTCAAAATGATTATGGAAATTCAAAATTATGTGTTTGGAAAGAAGTCTGATGAAAAGACCAGTCAAGAAAACCCTGACAATACATGTGTTCTGAAGCAATAAGTGATTAAAGTTGAAACAAATGCCTATTAATTTGTGAACATGTGGATGCAATGTATATCCTATGATATGCAAAAACTGAAGAAACAATAATGTACCAATGTCGAATACAAATGAATGACAAATTACATATCATGTCCCATAGGAGTCTTCTTGCATTGATGTTAGACTGGGTCAGTTACTGTAGAGTAATTAGGATTTGTATGCACCATTCACTGAAGTTAGGTTTCAGTACTATGAAACAAATATGTATTTCAGGTGGATGAATATTTCTGATTATAATCTTGTGAAAAGTTGATTATAAATCCACATACATGTACATGAATGAATTTAGAGAGTATATATTAGACACATTTTTTCATATTTTGAAAAATTTGGAGAGTATATATATCTATGTCTATACACACACACAGACACACACACACACAGACACACACACACACACACAGACACACACACACACACAACATTCACAGACATTAAAAAGTACCAATATAAATGCCAATCGAAATTCATCAGTAAATATATATCATCCACAAATGCAAAAATATTTATTTTACTGAACATGAGTTTATGCATAATTTTGTTCTACTAGGACGTTCTCCTATAGGTTGAATTTTCATTTCCAACAGCATTTAGGAGGAGTGAACACTTCTCACAATTTGTATCTGCCAAGACAGCCACCTCACAAAAATGTATGTGTGATACCTGGTAGGATTCTATATATGCATATAAATATACATGTGTGAATAGGCTACAGAAAAAGGAAACAAGAATTCACATATTTGTTAAGTTTAAAAAGAGATGGAGAATATTTCAATTAAAATTTGACGAGATTTATAACTCCTACCTTATATAATGCAAATGTCAAGTCCAACTATACAACATGTCTCCTCTGAAGTGCTTGTATTTCTATTGTGTTGGGTTAAATTTCCCCATTATATTAGGATGAATAGTCTGAGTCTACTAGGTAAGTTTTAGTGTCCGGGACTCAGTACTTCAAATGGAAAATTGGAAAATGAATCCAATGTGTATGTAAATATATGCTGCACAAATATCCTCGCGCTCTTATCCAGAACAATGCCTTGACATAACCTTCACCCCAAGTAAGACACAATTAGAGGAGAAGAGTTACAAAATCAGTGAATACATATCTGGAATGGAAAATGCTCAGGAGTTCACAACCTTGGAGGTGGTAGAGGAGTTTCCAAAAGTAAGGGAAAGGGTAAACACTCCACAAACATGGAGCTCTGCTAGCCTAAAAACTTTTTGAGAAACTGCCTCTGAGCTTCCGCACTTGAAATATATGTTGTTTTCATGAGATTTGGCTTCCTTTGTAGTGAGACCATCAAAGCTGGGTCTGCATCTATGTGACCTGGAGGACATGGTTTCTTATTTTCCAATGAACAAGATGAAGCAGTGCTGAATCCTCTATTTTTAGGTAAATTAAGGTCACTAGAGACTAAGTTTCTCCCCGTCTCCCCGTGTGGACTGTGAAGCCATTTGGTTCTCCTCCACTTTTTGTGGTGTTTAGGCTGCTGCACTGTGAGTTTGGTATTTGTTTCACGAAATACTAGCAGCTAAACTGGGACACAGTGCTGGAGGGAGTTCTGTCACGTGTGGTGGGTCAGGGTCTGCAAGAGAATGCACCAACTAGGCTTCTATCTCTCACAGCTTGCCCCATTGCCCCCTTGTCCATATCAACCTGATTCTTAATTTTCCTCTTAAAACTCTCCATATAACAAGATGCCTTTACATATAAGGGTCTGCTGGCAGCACCATGTCAGTTACAAGCCATTTGGAATCCAATGGTAGATCCACATGGCCCTACCACGGATGTTTTAACAAACACCTCCCCAGCACTGCTCTAGACCCACTACTCAGCGGGCTCCAACTTACTGGCATCTCTGTTCTACACCATTTTCATGAAACTCAGTAAATCAAGGCACTGTCTGGTATAATCATGATCAGCAATAGGACATCCAATGTTTCTCCAGTGCCACCTGGTCATAGGAATTTCAAAAATTTCATGGTATTTATCTAGCCATTTTTCAAGCATGAAGTTGGAGGCACTGTGGGTTTCAATTCATTCAGCAAAGATTAAATGGTGAGGAAGCTCATTTCAATGAAATCTCTGGAGAAATCTCACAGGCAAGGCTTCCCAAAGAATGGACAAAAGGTCACATTAGGCCAGGCCCATTGAGGTCTACAATGTGAGGTGCATGTGTGTTTTGACTCTCAACTATGGATGCCATTTCTTTAAGAATAAAATCATGTGATATCCTTGCTGAGATTCCCAGGCCTCTGTGGAAATCTACCCGGGGCCTAGGTCTCTGTTTCCAAGAGCGACTTTCATGCGTGGCCTCTTAAAATCCCAAAAAAATTCATAGCAATGCTTCTCTGAGTTCAGTTCCAAAACCCAGTGTTTAAGGGGAATCACACCAGAGTTCAAGCCCACGTGGAACCAGTCATTTTTTCCAATGCCACACAAATGACCAACATTAAAACCCAAACACTCCCACATGGCCCTCACCTTATTCCATATAGTCAATCATCTTAAACTCTGGCTGGAGGTTTCCATGAGGGGTGCAGCCCAAGACAGTGTCCAAAATCAGCTCGTTTGCCCCTCATTTGCCTAAAGTCAGGGTAGCCTGGACACCGTTGCTGTGAACCAGGAGTGAACAAATAAGCCTGCCGTTAATACTTCTATGTTTCTCCAATTTGAGGGCTACTGATTTTAGGTATCGATTCTTTAGGTGATTTAGAGTCATGGGAAAACTCAAGCACCTCTGCAGGGCTTTGAAGAACTCATTTGACTCACAGAAACCCTATTCATATTTGTTGGAGTGCAGGAACCTAACAGAGGAAGGCAAGAGTCTTCATCCACAACGAATGATATTTTTTGCCATTCTGGTTTTGGAAGCTCACATGGGATCATTCTTAAGATCCATCAGGTGCTGAGAATCTAAGTCACAGCCACACACAGGACCAAGAGGCTGATAAAGACACATCCATTTCCAAAGCAATTAAGCAAAGAACCACAGGTGAGGCCCATTCATTTCCATTTGAAAACTGTTTTCTTCAGGCTTCACAAAGGGGTGGCCTGAGGCAAAGACCTTCCTGACATTCAGTGCAACACAACAATAAGTAAGCAAAAAGCCCAAAGCAGTGTTTCTGCACTGAGACTTTCCTGGTCACACTGATATCTGAGTTTTCTGAGATGCTCCCCATTCTCTTCAACTATCCTTTACATGGCCATGTCACAGAGCTTGGAGGTGATACATATTTTGGACACAAATCCCTGAGCCCATTCTGGAGAGTGGCCAGAATTCAGGAAGAAAACAACAACTTAGAAAGATAGCAGGTGTTGCACATCGATAAGACAAGCTGCAGTCCATTCATATATTGGGCAGGATGAATTATAGGGATGATTTATACTAGACAGGACACATCCATTAATGCATTCTCTTTTCTAATGTCTACAACAAAGGACACAGTGGGATACACATAAACAGAAACACTCGCCTTGTCAAATGACTTACTAGAAACTGTCTGCTCCAAACCAAACAAACCGCCTTTTCGATCTATTCTCAGAACATGAGACAATACAACAAACCCACACCCACTCCCACAAAGGCACCTCCTTCCCCCAAGTAGGTCTGTGACTATCCGGAGTGTCCTCTGACTGGTGGGCCATACTATGTTCCCCCGAAATGGCCTGTCTTCTCTCAGATCTTGTTTCCTTGACCAACTCTGTGAAGATGTCAGGAAAAAGTGGTTAGCCACTACCTGTTTTCTCAGGAAAGGTCCATCTTCAGAGCTCTCCTGGCATTTGGCCATCCTCACATCATTAGGTACCAAGAAAACTGACTCTGTCCTTGGTAAATCCAAACAAGTGAGCCCACTGGGCCTGGGACTGGGACTGCCTCTGGGTGCCTGGCTTCTTGGATACCAAGTTCAGAGAGTTCCATCACCAAGGAAATGAGGTATGTCACATTCTTTGGAACTGAATGAGGTCACTGCCTTGGCAACCACTTTGTCCTAACAGTTGCTTCCAAGGGTTACATAAGATGGATGTTTCCCCTACTTCCTGTGACACTTTCATAAGGTAGAATGTATATCAACCATTGGCACCCGGGAACAGCTCTCCACTCAGGCCTGGATTGTTCCACCTTGTCTACAATAAGAAGTGAGAGGCAGATTCAGACACATCCCTTCATCCTGACCAGGTTGTTTGCCATGGAAGTTGACTTTTGCTCTCTCAGGTGCTTCATACCTGCCTACAACTTCTCCAGGTATCATTTGTGCATGGACATTTGAGGTTCTCATCTGGTGGAAGATCCCCAACTTTCCTGTATTGTAAGAACCCCTCTGTCCCTGCTCTTCTGTAAAATGATTGAGGGAACAGTGTATACTTGGGGTTAAAAACAGGTTTGATTTGGTGACGAAAGTTTCTGTGCGATGAATAATGGGATTGGGAACCTGCAATATTTACAAGAATATAGAGGTGAAATATAAGTATGAAAAAAGAAATCTAGGTATGCTTTGAAGCCCAGAAGGGTTTTGCCCTTGATTGGGATACTTAGCTTTGAATTATGTTCTGCAAAGATGTCTCAGATAATTTGATATACAATGGCATAGGACCTTGTACATTGGATGATTGAATTTAGAAGAGAACATCCAGTCAAAAAGGGATATTCAGTAGGATTAGGAAGATAGTCGGTAGGTTTAGGAAGACGAGTGAGTATAGGATTTGGACCAAAAGTTCTTTAGCAATAGACTTTTGGTTATAGAGTGAATGTAAATGTCAGCACATATGAAGAGTCAGACACTATGTTGAACTGGGGAAAATATGTAGAAAAGCAGATATCAATGGAAACATTACAAAAGCAGGCAAAGTATAAAGTGAGGGATAGAATTAGACATTTTCAACAGGGTTGAGTTTCAATATATAAATTAGGAAAAAACAAATATGTAGTCACCAATAGGAGTGACAATTGACAGCATTAGGAAACCTGGACATGGATGTTTTTAGAAATCCATGTTCACTTTCCATTTAGGCTTTGGTACAATCATAAGTGTGACCTTTCCATTTTTTGTCCAGAATATTACTGTGATAATGAGGTGACATGAGTATTTCTTTCACCATTTCTGGGAGCAATATATTGAAGATGTAAAATTAGAATCGGGGGTACAAATAGGTGTACCCTGTTTCTATGAACATAGAGAAAAACCTCGAATAGACCATACTGTGAATAAATAATATAACATTTTGATCTTTGAATAATGAATTGAACTGATATCTGAAAAATTAAAGGAAATTGTATATTGATATACAATCATTCATTCCAACCAGTTATATATCTAATGGAAATATTAGTGTTTTGGTTTATCATGAAGAGTGTGTGAGTTTTGCTTCAAAATGATTATGGAAATTCAAAATAATGTGTTTGGAAAGAAGTCTCATGAAAAGACCAGTCAAGAAACCCTGACAATACATGTGTTCTGAAGCAAGAAGTGATTAATGTTGAAATAAATGCCTATTAATTTGTAACTTGGGGATGAAATGTATATCCTATGATGTGCAAAAACTGAAGAAACAATAATGTACCAGTGTCGAATACAAATGAATGACAAATTACATATCATGTCCCATAGGAGTCTACTTGCATTGATGTTAGACTGGGTCAGATACTGTAGAATAATTAGGATTTGTATGCACCCTTCACTGAAGTTAGTAGTCAGTACTAGGAAACAAATATGTATTTCAGGTGGATGAATATTTCTGATTATAATCTTGTGAAAAGTGGATTATAAATCAACATACATGAACATGAATGAATTTAGAGAGTGTATACTAGACACATATATTTCATATTTGGAAAACTTTGGAGAGTATATCTATATCTATATCTATACACACACACACACACACACACACACACAACACTCACAGACAATAAAAAGTACCAATATAAATGCCAATCGAAATTCATCAGTAAATATATATCATCCACAGATGCAAAAATATTTATGTTACTGAACATGAGTTTATGTATAATGTTGTTCTTCTAGGACGCTCTCTTATAGGTTGAATTTTCATTTCCAACAGCATTTAGGAGGAGTGAACACTTCTCACAATTTGTATCTGCCAAGACATCCACCTTACAAAAATGTACGTGTGATACCTGGTAGGATTCTATATATGCATATAAATATACATGTGTGAATAGGCTACAGAAATTGGAAACAAGTATTCACATATTTGTTAAGTTTAAAAACACATGGAGAATATTTCAATTAAAATTTGACTAGATGTATAACTCCTACCTTATATAATGCAAATGTCAAGTCCAACTATAGAACATGTCTCCTCTGAAGTGCTTGTATTTCTATTGTGTTGGGTTAATTTTCCCCATTATATTAGGATGAATAGTCTGAGTCTACTAGGTATGGGTTAGTGTCAGGGATCAGTACTTCGAATGAAAAATTGGAAAATGAATCCAATGTGTATGTAAATATATGCTGCACACATATCCTCCCGCTCTCATCCAAAACAATGCCTTGACATTACCTTCACCCCAAGTAAGACACAATTAGAGGAGAAGAGTTACACAATCAGTGAATACATATCTGGAATGGAAAATGCTCAGGAGTTCACAACCTTGGAGGTGGTTTAGGAGTTTCCTAAAGTAAGGGACATGGTAAACACTCCACAAACATGTAACTCTGCTGGCCTAAAAACTGTTTGAGAAACTGCCTCTGAGCTTCCGCACTTGAAATATATGTTGTTTTCATGAGATTTGGCTTCCTTTGTAGTGAGACCATCAAAGCTGGGTCTGCATCTATGTGACCTGGAGGACATGGTTTCTTATTTTCCAATGAACAAGATGAAGCAGTGCTGAATCCTCTCTTTATAGGTAAACTGAGGCCACTGGGGACTAAGTGTCTCCCCGTCTCCCCGTGTGGACTGTGAAGCCATTTGGTCCTCCTCCACTTTTTGTGGTTTTTAGGCTGCTGCACTGTGAGTTTGGTATTTGTTTCACGAAATACTAGCAGCTAAACTGGGACACAGTGCTGGAGGGAGTTCTGTCACGTGTGGTGGGTCAGGGTCTGCAAGAGAATGCACCAACTAGGCTTCTATCTCTCACAGCTTGCCCCATTGCCCCCTTGTCCATATCAACCTGATTCTTAATTTTCCTCTTAAAACTCTCCATATAACAAGATGCCTTTACATATAAGGGTCTGCTGGCAGCACCATGTCAGTTACAAGCCATTTGGAATCCAATGGTAGATCCACATGGCCCTACCACGGATGTTTTATCAAACACCTCCCCAGCACTGCTCTAGACCCACTACTCAGCAGGCTCCAACTTACTGGCATCTCTGTTCTACACCATTTTCATAAAACTCAGTAAATCAAGGCACTGTCTGGTATACTCATGATCAGCAATAGGACATCCAATGTTTCTCCAGTGCCACCTGGTCATAGGAATTTCAAAAATTTCATGGTATTTATCTAGCCATTTTTCAAGATTGAAGTTGGAGGCACTGTGGGTTTCAATTCATTCAGCAAACATTAAATGGTGAGGAGGCTCATTTCAATGAAATCTCTGGAGAAATCTCACAGGCAAGGCTTCCCAAAGAATGGACAAAAGGTCATATTAGGCCAGGCCCATTGAGGTCTACAATGTGAGGAGCATGTGTGTTTTGACTCTCAACTATGGCTGCCATTTCTTTAAGAATAAAATCATGTGATACCCTTGCTGAGATTCCCAGGCCTCTGTGGAAATCTACCCGGGGCCTAGGTCTCAGTTTCCAAGAGCGACTTTCATGCGTGACCTCTTAAAATCCCAACAAAATTCATAGCAATGCTTCCTTGACTTTCAGTTCCAAAACCCAGTGTTTAAGGGGAATCACACCAGAGTTCAAGCCCACGTGGAACCAGTCATTTTTTCCAATGCCACACAAATTACCAACATTAAAACCAAAACACTCCCACATGGCCCTCACCTTATTCCATATAGTCAATCATCTTAAACTCTGGCTGGAGGTTTCCATGAGGGGTGCAGCCCAAGACAGTGTCCAAAATCAGCTCGTTTGCCCCTCATTTGCCTAAAGTCAGGGTAGCCTGGACACCGTTGCTGTGAACCAGGAGTGAACAAATAAGCCTGCCGTTAATACTTCAGTGTTTCTCCAATTTGAGGCCTACTGATTGTAGGTATGGATTCTTTAGGTGATTTAGAGTCATGCGAAAACACAAGCACCTCTGCAGGGCTTTAAGAACTCATTTGATCCAAAGAATCCCTATTCTCATTTGTTGGAGTGCAGGAACCTAACAGAGGAAGGCAAGTGACTTCATCCACAATGAATGATATTTTTTTTGCCATTTTGGTTTTGAAAGCTAACATGGGATCATTCTTAAGATCCATCAGGTGCTGAGAATCTAAGTCACAGCCACACACAGGTCCAAGAGGCTGATAAAGACACATCCCTTTCCAAAGCAATTAAGCAAAGAGCCACAGGTGAGGCCCATTCATTTCCATTTGAAAACTGTTTTCTTCAAGCTTCACAAAGGGGTGGCCTGAGTCAAAGACCTTCCTGACATTCAGTGCAACACAACAATAAGTAAGCAAAAGGCCCAAAGCAGGGTTTCTGCACTGAGACTTTCCTTGTCACACTGATATCTGAGTTTTCTGAGATGCTCGCCATTCTCTTCAGCTATCCAGTACATGGCCATGTCACAGAGCTTGGAGGTGGTACATATTTTGGACACAAATCCCTGAGCCTATTCTGGAGAGTGGCCAGAATTCAGGAAGAAAACAACAACTTAGAAAGATAGCAGGTGTTGCACATCGATAAGACAAGGTGCAGTCCATTCATATGTTGGGCAGGATAAATTATGGGAAGATTTATACTAGACAGGACACATCCATTAATGCATTCTCTTTTCTAATGTCTACAACAACGGATACAGTGGGATACACATAAACAGAAACACTCGCCTTGTCAAATGACTTACTAGAAACTGTCTGCTCCAAACCAAACAAACCGCCTTTTTGATCTATTCTCAGAACATGAGACAAAACAACAAACACACACCCACTCCCACAAAGGCACCTCCTTCCCCCAAGTAGGTCTGTGACTATCCGGAGTGTCCTCTGACTGGTGGGCCATACTATGTTCCCCCAAAATGGCCTGTCTTCTCTCAGATCTTGTTTCCTTGACCAACTCTGTGAAGATGTCAGCAAAAAGTGGTTAGCCACTACCTGTTTTCTCAGGAAAGGTCCATCTTCAGAGCTCTCCTGGCATTTGGCCATCCTCACATCATTAGGTACCAAGAAAACTGACTCTGTCCTTGGTAAATCCAAACAAGTGAGCCCACTGGGACTGGGACTGGGACTGCCTCTGGGTGCCTGGCTTCTTGGATACCAAGTTCAGAGAGTTCCATCACCAAGGAAATGAGGTATGTCACATTCTTTGGAACTGAATGAGGTCACTGCCTTGGCAACCACTTTGTCCTAACAGTTGCTTCCAAGGGTTACATAAGATGGAGGTTTCCCCTACTTCCTGTGACACTTTCATAAGGTAGAATGTATATCAACCATTGGCACCCGGGAACAGCTCTCCACTCAGGCCTGGATTATTCCACCTTGTCTACAATAAGAAGAGAGAGGCAGATTCAGACACATCCCTTCATCCTGACCAGGTTGTTTGCCATGGAAGATGACTTTTGCTCTCTCAGGAGCTTCATACCTCCCTACAACTTCTCCATGTATCATTTGTGCATGGACATTTGAGGTTCTCATCTGGTGGAAGATCCCCAACTTTCCTGTATTGTAAGAACCCCTCTGTTTCTGCTCTTCTGTAAAATGTTTGAGGGAACAGTGTATATTGGGGTTAAAAACAGGTTTGATTTGGTGATGAATGATTCTGTGCGATGAATAATGGGATTGGGAACCTACAATATTTACAAGAATATAGAGGTTAAATATAAGTTTGAAAAAAGAAATCTAGGTATGCTTTGAAGCCCAGAGGATTTTGCCCTTGATTGGGATACTTAGCTTTGAATTATGTTCTGCAAAGATGTCTCAGATAATTTGATATACAATGGCATAGGACCTTGTACATTGGATGATTGAATTTAGAAGAGAACATCCAGTCAAAAAGGGATATTCAGTAGGATTAGGAAGATAGTCGGTAGGTTTAGGAAGACGAGTGAGTATAGGATTTGGACCAAAAGTTCTTTAGCAATAGACTTTTGGTTATAGAGTGAATGTAAATGTCAGCACATATGAAGAGTCAGACACTATGTTGAACTGGGGAAAATATGTAGAAAAGCAGATATCAATGGAAACATTACGAAATCAGGCAAAGTATAAAGTGAGGGATAGAATTAGACATTTTCAACAGGGTTGAGTTTCAATATATAAATTAGGAAAAAACAAATATGTAGTCACCAATAGGAGTGACAATTGACAGCATTAGGCAACCTGGACATGGATGTTCTTAGAAATCCATGTTCACTTTCCATTTAGGCTTTGGTACAATCATAAGTGTGACCTTTCCTTTTTTTATCCAGAATATTGCTGTGATAATGAGGTGACATGAGTATTTCTTTCACCATTTCTGGGAGCAATATATTGAAGATGTAAAATTAGAATCGGGGGTGCAAAGAGGTGTACCCTGTTTCTATGAACATAGAGAAAAACCACAAATAGACCATACTGTGAATGAATAATATAACTTTTTTGAACTTTAAATAATGAATTGAACTGATATCTGAAAAATAAAAGGAAATTGTATATTGATATACAATCATTCATTCCAACCAGTTATATATCTAATGGAAATATTAGTGTTTTGGTTTATCATGAAGAGTGTGTGAGTTTTCCTTCAAAATGATTATGGAAATTCAAAATAATGTGTTTGGAAAGAAGTCTCATGAAAAGACAAGTCAAGAAACCCTGACAATACATGTGTTCTGAAGCAAGAAGTGATTAATGTTGAAACAAATGCCTATTAATTTGTGAACTTGTGGATGAAATGTATATCCTATGATGTGCAAAAACTGAAGAAACAATAATGTACCAGTGTCGAATACAAATGAATGACAAATTACATATCATGTCCCATAGGAGTCTACTTGCATTGATGTTAGACTGGGTCAGATACTGTAGAATAATTAGGATTTGTATGCACCCTTCACTGAAGTTAGTAGTCAGTACTAGGAAACAAATATGTATTTCAGGTGGATGAATATTTCTGATTATAATCTTGTGAAAAGTTGATTATAAATCAACATACATGAACATGAATGAATTTATAGAGTGTGTACTAGACACATATATTTCATATTTGGAAAACTTCGGAGAGTATATCTATATCTATATCTATACACACACACACACACACACACACAACACTCACAGACATTAAAAAGTACCAATATAAATGCCAATCAAAATTCATCAGTAAATATATATCATCCACAGATGCAAAAATATTTATGTTACTGAACATGAGTTTATGTATAATGTTGTTCTTCTAGGACGCTCTCTTATTGGTTGAATTTTCATTTCCAACAGCATTTAGGAGGAGTGAACACTTCTCACAATTTGTATCTGCCAAGACGTCCACCTTACAAAAATGTACGTGTGATACCTGGTAGGATTCTATATATGCATATAAATATACATGTGTGAATAGGCTACAGAAATTGGAAACAAGTATTCACATATTTGTTAAGTTTAAAAACACATGGAGAATATTTCAATTAAAATTTGACTAGATGTATAACTCCTACCTTATATAATGCAAATGTCAAGTCCAACTATAGAACATGTCTCCTCTGAAGTGCTTGTATTTCTATTGTGTTGGGTTAATTTTCCCCATTATATTAGGATGAATAGTCTGAGTCTACTAGGTATGGGTTAGTGTCAGGGATTCAGTACTTCGAATGAAAAATTGGAAAATGAATCCAATGTGTATGTAAATATATGCTGGACAAATATCCTCCCGCTCTCATCCAAAACAATGCCTTGACATTACCTTCACCCCAAGTAAGACACAATTAGAGGAGAAGATTTACAAAATCAGTGAATACATATCTGGAATGGAAAATGCTCAGGAGTTCACAACCTTGGAGGTGGTTTAGGAGTTTCCAAAAGTAAGGGACATGGTAAACACTCCACAAACATGGAGCTCTGCTGGCCTAAAAACTTTTTGAGAAATTGCCTCTGAGCTTCCGCACTTGAAATATATGTTGTTTTCATGAGATTTGGCTTTCTTTGTAGTGAGACCATCAAAGCTGGGTCTGCATCTATGTGACCTGGAGGACATGGTTTCTTATTTTCCAATGAACAAGATGAAGCAGTGCTGAATCCTCTCTTTATAGGTAAACTGAGGCCACCTTGGACGAAGTGTCTCCCCGTCTCCCCATGTGGACTGTGAAGCCCTTTGGTCCTCCTCCACTTTTTGTGGTGTTTAGGCTGCTGCACTGTGAGTTTGGTATTTGTTTCACGAAATACTAGGAGCTAAACTGGGACACAGTGCTGGAGGGAGTTCTGTCACGTGTGGTGGGTCAGGGTCTGCAAGAGAATGCACCAACTAGGCTTCTATCTCTCACAGCTTGCCCCATTGCCCCCTTGTCCATATCAACCTGATTCTTAATTTTCCTCTTAAAACTCTCCATATAACAAGATGCCTTTACATATAAGGGTCTGCTGGCAGCACCATGTCAGTTACAAGCCATTTGGAATCCAATGGTAGATGCACATGGTCCTACCACGGATGTTTTATCAAACGCCTCCCCACCACTGCTCTAGACCCACTACTCAGCAGGCTCCAAATTACTGGCATCTCTGTTCTACACCATTTTCATGAAACTCAGTAAATCAAGGCACTGTCTGGTATACTCATGATCAGCAACAGGACATCCAATGTTTCTCCAGTGCCACCTGGTCGTAGGAATTTCAAAAATTTTATGGTATTTATCTAGCCATTTTTCAAGCATGAAGTTGGAGGCACTGTGGGTATCAATTCATTAGGCAAACATTAAATGGTGAGGACGCTCATTTCAATGAAATATCTGGAGAACTGTCACAGGCAAGGCTTCCCAAAGAATGGACAAAACGTCACATTAGGCCAGGCCCATTGAGGTCAACAATGTGAGGTCCATGTGTGTTTTGACTCTCAATTATGGCTGCCATTTCTTTAAGAATAAAATCATGTGATATCCTTGCTGAGATTCCCAGGCCTCAGTGGAAATCTACCCGGGGCCTAGGTCTCAGTTTTCAAGAGCGACTTTCATGCGTGGCCTCTTAAAATCCCAACAAAATTCATGGCAATGCTTCTCTGAGTTCAGTTCCAAAACCCAGTGTCTAAGGTGAATCACACCAGAGTTCAAGCCCACGTGGACCCTGTCATTTTTTCCAATGCCACACAAATGACCAACATTAAAACCAAAACACTCCCACATGGCCCTCACATTTTTCCATATAGTCAATCATCTTAACCTCTGGCTGGAGGTTTCCATGAGGGGTGCAGCCCAAGACAGTGTCCAAAATCAGCTCGTTTGCCCCTCATTTGCCTAAAGTCAGGGTAGCCTGGACACCGTTGCTGTGAACCAGGAGTGAACAAATAAGCCTGCCATTAATACTTCTATGTTTCTCCAATTTGATCGCTACTGATTTTAGGTATCGATTCTTTAGGTGATTTAGAGTCATGCGAAAACACAAGCACCTCTGCAGGGCTTTGAAGAACTCATTTGACTCACAGAATCCCTATTCATATTTGTTGGAGTGCAGGAACCTAACAGAGGAAGGCAAGAGTCTTCATCCACAATGAATGATATTTTTTGCCATTTAGTTTTGGAAGCTCACATGGGATCATTCTTAAGATCCATCAGGTGCTGAGAATCTAAGTCACAGCCACACACAGGTCCAAGAGGCTGATAAAGACACATCCCTTTCCAAAGCAATTAAGCAAAGAGCCACAGGTGAGGCCCATTCATTTCCATTTGAAAACTGTTTTCTTCAGGCTTCACAAAGGGGTGGCCTGATGCAAAGGCCTTCCTGACATTCAGTGCAACACAACAATAAGTAAGCAAAAAGCCCAAGGCAGTGTTTCTGCACTGAGACTTTACTGGTCACACTGATATCTGAGTTTTCTGAGATGCTCGCCATTCTCTTCAACTATCCTTTACATGGCCATGTCACAGAGCTTGGAGGTGGTACATATTTTGGACAAAAATCCCTGAGCCCATTCTGGAGAGTGGCCAGAATTCAGGAAGAAAACAACAACTTAGAAAGATAGCAGGTGTTGCACATCGATAAGACAAGCTGCAGTCCATTCATATATTGGGCAGGATGAATTAGAGGGAAGATTTATACTAGACAGGACACATCCATTAATGCATTCTCTTTTCTAATGTCTACAACAACGGACACAGTGGGATACACATAAACAGAAACACTCGCCTTGTCAAATGACTTACTAGAAACTGTCTGCTCCAAACCAAACAAACCGCCTTTTCGGTCTATTCTCAGAACATGAGACAAAACAACAAACCCACACCCACTCCCACAAAGGCACCTCCTTCCCCCAAGTAGGTCTGTGACTATCCGGAGTGTCCTCTGACTGGTGGGCCATACTATGTTCCCCCAAAATGGCCTGTCTTCTCTCAGATCTTGTTTCCTTGACCAACTCTGTGAAGATGTCAGGAAAAAGTGGTTAGCCACTACCTGTTTTCTCAGGAAAGGTCCATCTTCAGAGCTCTCCTGGCATTTGGCCATCCTCACATCATTAGGTACCAAGAAAACTGACTCTGTCCTTGGTAAATCCAAACAAGTGAGCCCACTGGGCCTGGGACTGGGACTGCCTCTGCGTGCCTGGCTTCTTGGATACCAAGTTCAGAGAGTTCCATCACCAAGGAAATGAGGTATGTCACATTCTTTGGAACTGAATGAGGTCACTGCCTTGGCAACCACTTTGTCCTAACAGTTGCTTCCAAGGGTTACATAAGATGGAGGTTTCCCCTACTTCCTGTGACACTTTCATAAGGTAGAATGTATATCAACCATTGGCACCCGGGAACAGCTCTCCACTCAGGCCTGGATTCTTCCACCTTGTCTACAATAAGAAGAGAGAGGCAGATTCAGACACATCCCTTCATCCTGACCAGGTTGTTTGCCATGGAAGATGACTTTTGCTCTCTCAGGAGCTTCATACCTGCCTACAACTTCTCCATGTATCATTTGTGCATGGACATTTGAGGTTCTCATCTGGTGGAAGATCCCCAACTTTCCTGTATTGTAAGAACCCCTCTGTCCCTGCTCTTCTGTAAAATGTTTGAGGGAACAGTGTATACCTGGGGTCAAAAACAGGTTTGATTTGGTGATGAATGATTCTGTGCGATGAATAATGGGATTGGGAACCTGCAATATTTACAATAATATAGAGGTGAAATATAAGTAGGAAAACAGAAATCTAGGTATGATTTGAAGCCCAGAGGGTTTTGCCCTTGATTGGGATACTTAGCTTTGAATTATGTTCCGCAAAGATGTCTCAGATAATTTGATATACAATGGCATAGGACCTTGTACATTGGATGATTGAATTTAGAAGAGAACATCCAGTCAAAAAGGGATATTCAGTAGGATTAGGAAGATATTCGGTAGGTTTAGGAAGACGAGTGAGTATAGGATTTGGACCAAAAGTTCTTTAGCAATAGACTTTTGGTTATAGAGTGAATGTAAATGTCAGCACATATGAAGAGTCAGACACTATGTTGAACTGGGGAAAATATGTAGAAAAGCAGATATCAATGGAAACATTACGAAATCAGGCAAAGTATAAAGTGAGGGATAGAATTAGACATTTTCAACAGGGTTGAGTTTCAATATATAAATTAGGAAAAAACAAATATGTAGTCACCAATAGGATTGACAATTGACAGCATTAGCCAACATGGACATGGATGTTTTTGAAATCCATGTTCACTTTCCATTTAGGCTTTGGTACAATCATAAGTGTGACCTTTCCATTTTTTGTCCAGAATATTGCTGTGATAATGAGGTGACATGAGTATTTCTTTCACCATTTCTGGGAGCAATGTATTGAAGGTGTAAAATTAGAATCGGGGGTACAAATAGGTGTACCCTGTTTCTATGAACATAGAGAAAAACCACGAATAGACCATACTGTGAATAAATAATATAACTTTTTTGAACTTTAAATAATGAATTGAACTGATATCTGAAAAATAAAAGGAAATTGTATATTGATATACAATCATTCATTCCAACCAGTTATATATCTAATGGAAATATTAGTGTTTTGGTTTATCATGAAGAGTGTGTGAGTTTTGCTTTAAAATGATTATGGAAATTCAAAATAATGTGTTTGGAAAGAAGTCTCATGAAAAGACCAGTCAAGAAACCCTGACAATATATGTGTTCTGAAGCAAGAAGGGATTAATGTTGAAACAAATGCCTATTAATTTGTGAACTTGTGGATGAAATGTATATCCTATGATGTGCAAAAACTGAAGAAACAATAATGTACCAGTGTCGAATACAAATGAATGACAAATTACATATCATGTCCCATAGGAGTCTACTTGCATTGATGTTAGACTGGGTCAGATACTGTAGAATAATTAGGATTTGTATGCACCCTTCACTGAAGTTAGTAGTCAGTACTAGGAAACAAATATGTATTTCAGGTGGATGAATATTTCTGATTATAATCTTGTGAAAAGTTGATTATAAATCCACATACATGAACCTGAATGAATTTAGAGAGTGTATACTAGACACATATATTTCATATTTGGAAAACTTTGGAGAGTATATCTATATCTATATCTATACACACACACACACACACACACACACACACACACACACACACACAACACTCACAGACATTAAAAAGTACCAATATAAATGCCAATCGAAATTCATCAGTAAATATATATCATCCACAGATGCTTCTTCCAGACCCAGTCTCCTCTCCAAACACTCCTCCCTTAACACCTGTTAGTCTAGTCTATTATAATACCCCAGAGGAAAAAGGGACTCTTGCCGCAAAATGGGAAGGCCCCTATCCTGTCATTCTCTTTACCCTTACCTCCGCCAAACTCTTTTTACCAGACAACTGTCTCACTCCCTGGATTCACATGTCTAGGTTGAAGCCACATCACCAGGAGGCCCCACCTGCTGAAGACAGGGCCACCCCAGAGGAACTCCAAGAATCACCTACTGAACCTCCCCTTTACTCCTGCTCTCCACACCCATCTCACCCATTTTAGTTGTGGCTCACACGGTTTTCCTTGCAGCCCAATTCCTCTTAAAGAATTCACAATGAGCTCTCCCAACACCCTAGTCTTCTCTAACTGCTTGTTTTTTGTGCTCTGCTTATTTTCTGTGCTCTGTCAGGACTGGTCTTTACCCTCCTCACCTACCATGCATTTATTCACTTTTCGGGAACGATACTCAGAACATGGCATGCAGAAGGTCTGCGCAGTGGATGCAACTACTTGCTTCATCCACAACTGCACCTCTATTTCCCTAAAATTGTCACCTTCAAGGACCTTCGTCCCTGGTAGCTGGAACTGGCCTTTCATTTGCTTCCTTTTTGATCAAACAAAAGACTATTGTCATTGGTGGCCTGAGATATATAATGGGTGGCCCTATTGGTCATGCATGTTCCATGATGAACGTGGTAGCTATTCTTACCACTCATTTGGTTACCCTGAAGGGTGGACTTCTAGTTACATAAAGTGGCATAAAGGCTCTTCATCCAGTAACAATGGATGGTATACTTTAGATAAACCTGACCCCAAGGCCAAACGATGGGGCTATGTTGAGTTTGCTTTCTATGCTCGGACAACCTCAGTCAGACCCACAGGGTGGATGACTATTGGCCGCACCCTGATTACGCAACCTAAGGCAACCATCCAGGTAGTCGAACACATTAAGGACTCAGAATCAAAACTTTGAGATCATATCCATAGCTCATCCAAAGAGGATTCAGAGCCTTCAACCCTCTCAGGTCCCCCTCCCACATGGCTCAATTTGCTACACCAAACTTTTTGATTATTAAACTCCACCCCTCTTTCTGTGCCTACTTCTCAGTGCTTTCTCTGTGCTTCACTTAGTCGTCCACTTCTAGCAGCAGTCCCATTAGCGGCAGGAAATATTCCAGCAAAACCCTACAATTTCTCTAAAAAGGACAACCCCTACATGTGACACGTATCCCACTGTGGGAAAGTTATTCCACCAATACTTTATTTCCTTTCATCTGTTTCCACCTGCCAATAATGAATCCTTTACCCATTTGTTCCTTGAGCTACAGCACCCCATAGAGCCCTGTGTTTATGCAACCTGGACATTTCCTCTGGTGTAATGGTTCTTTAAGTACCTCAACCATCAATGTCTCTGGCGCCTGTTTCTTGGTTACTGTAGTTCCTCAGCTATCTTTGTATACTCCCACCGAATTCTGACAGTTGGCCCTACCTTCCCGCACCCGTAGGGTAGTCTTTCTGCCGGTTCTGGTAGGCCTCATTTTAACAACCTCAGTGACAGGTCTCGGACTCTCTGGTGGAGCTATAGGTCATGCTCTATGGGATCCAATGACCTTCAACAAAAACTGCAGGAAACACTCAATACCATGGCTGAGTCTCTGGGTTCCTTGCAGCGGCAGGTTACTTCATTGGCACAAGTGGCTTTACAGAACCAAAGGGCAATTGATCTTCTCACTGCAGAAAAAGGGGTTACATGCCTATTCCTCAGAGAGGAATTTTGCTATTATGTTAATGAATCTGGGCTAATAAAAAAAATGTTGTTAAATTGCAGGAATTATCGACCCAATTGCTCAAACCTACCTCCTCCAATCCCATAACGGGGTTCTTCCAATCCTATCTTGCCATGTACTTAGTACATATCTTGGATCCCCTTATTTGGATGCTCCTTTTTTGTGCTCTCTTGCCCTGCATAATGAAGTGCCTTCAAACCCAACTGCATAAAATTCCTAATCAAACTTTCAACCAGCTTTTGCTTAGTCACTACCAGCCTCTGATGACCGATGAATCCCCAACATCTCCAAGAGAACAGTTCACTCATTGATGAAGCTCACTACCAGGCACGATGGAATGCAACGGGTATTAGACAGCGGGAGACAACGAGCTCGGAGAACCTCTTAATCTGCCATCCTGGATTCATAGTCTTTACCACCTTCTAAGCTTTCTCATGGTTCTTGGCCTCTTCTATGTCAGTCCCCCCACATGGAACTTCTGCCAAAAATTGACATTTGCTTTAATTTTTATCTTCATTCTGTTTTTATTCGCTCTGATCTTCTTCAGGTGCTGGCGACACCATGTCCAGGCAACGCTTCCAGTATTTCCTTGAGTCTCTGTTACAGGACCAGTGGCTGATACCAACAATCTCTTCCATCCAGGACTGGTTCCATGCCATCGACATCTTTGGCTTCAGGGAACATTCATTGACTTCACCCCTATGAAAATAGCTGTCTATAGCCACTGGGTTTTATTTCTGGCTGCCATGATATCCCCATACCTGCCCCCTAGCATTCCTCCACTTCTCTTTCTAGGCCCCACACCACCCCCACACAGCAGGAAGCAGCCAGATCTGACAAATGACACCCCACTTCCTAAGAAAACAAAAAGGGTGGAATGCTGGGAAAAGAATAAATGGCAGCCATACCCCAGAGAAAAACCCCAACATGGCGCCTAAGGACTTCTTCTTCCTACCTTCTTCATTTCTGCAGTGGCGCAAAAAGTTCCCGCCCTTGTGAACTCTCCCGCCAGCGCCAATTTCAAATCTCGCTTGTGGGGAACCTTAGCCCCAATGAGAACTAATTCCTGGGCTCTGGAGCTGATATTTGAAAGAACTTGTCAATAAACGGGTTGCTGCCATTTATGTAAGCCATACCATCTCCCCCTTAGTTCTATATAAGCACACAGCTTTTAGCAATAAATTTGGAATTCTCCCGGTGAAGTGTCATTGCGTGGGGAATTATTTCACTCATGTTCAGCAACAGGATATCCAAAGGTTCTCCAGTGCCACCTGGTAATGGGAATTTCAGAAATTTGATAGTATTTATTTAACCATTTTTGAAGGATGAAGTTGGAGTCACTGTGCGTTTCAATTAATGCAGGAACCATTATGTGGTGAGGAAGCTCATTTAAATGAAATCTCTGGAGAAATCTCACAGGCAAGGCTTCCCAAAAAGTGGCCAAAAGGTCACATGAAGCCAGGATCATTGAGGTCTACAATATGAGTTCCATTTGTGTTTAGACTCTCAATTATGGCTGCCAAGTCTTTCAAAATAAAATCATGTGATATCCTGGCTGAGATTCTCACTGCACTGTGGAAAGACACCCTGGCCCTCGATCTCAGTTTTCAAGGGCGCATCTCATGCGTGGCCTCCTAAAATCCCAACACATTTCATGGCAATACTTCTTTGAGGTAAATTCCAGAACTCAGTCTCTAAGAGGAATCATTCCAGAATTCAAGCCTAGGTGGATCCAGTTATCTCTTCCAACCGCCAAACAAATGACCACAATTAAAACCAAACACTCCCACATGGCCCTCATCTTCTTCCATATAGACACTTATCATAACCTCTGGCTGGAGTTTTTCATGAGGGGTGCAGCCCAAGACAGTGTCAAAAATAAGCTCCCTTGCCCCTCATTTGCCTAAAGTCAAGGTGGCCTGGACACCCATCCGGTGAACCAGGAGTGATCAGATAGGCCAGCTGTTAATACTGCTCTGCATCTCCAATTTGAGGCCTACTGACTGTCAGTTATAGATTCTTTATATGATTTGGAGCCATGAGAAAACCCAAAAACCTATGGGTTAGCCTCTGCAGGGCTGTGCATAACTCATTTGAACCAAAGGATCCGTATTCTCACTTGATGGTGGTCAGGAACCTTACAAATGAATGCGAGAGACTTCATTCACAATAATTGCTCTTTTGGCCATTTTGGTTTTGGATGCACACATGGGATCTCTCTTTACATCCATCAGGTGCTGAGAATCTAAGCCACAACCTCACACAGGGCCAAGAGGCTGATTCAGACACATCCCTTTCCAAAGCAATTAAGCAAAGAGCCACAGGTGATGCCTATTCATTTCCATTTGAAAACTGTTTTCTTCAGGCTTCACAAAGGGGTGGCCTGAGGCAAAGACCTTCCTGACATTCAGGGAAACAGAACAATTGATAAGCAAAAGGCCGAAAGCATGGTTTCTCCACTGAGACTTTCTTGGTCACACTGATATCTGAGTTTTCTGAGATGCTCGCCATTCCCTTCAGCTATCCAGGACATGGCAATGTCACAGAGCTTGGAGGTGGTACATATTTTGGACACAAAACCATGAGACTATTCTGGAGAGTGGTGAGAATTCTGGAAGAAACAGGAACTTAGGAAGGTAGCAGGTGTTGCCCATGGATAAGGCAAGCTGCAGTCCATTCATAAATTGGGCAGGATGAATGCCGGGAATCTTTCTACTATACAGGACATATGAATTGTTGCATTCTATTTTCTAATGTCTACAACCACGGACACAGTGGGATACACAGAAATAGAAACACTTGCCTTGTCCAACGACTTACTAGAAGAAGACCACTCCAAATCAAACAAACCGTCTTTCCTACCTATTCTCAGATCATGAGACAAAACCACAAAATCACACCCACCCCACAAAGACACCTCCTTCCCCCATGTAACTCTGTGACTATCCGGAGTTTCCTCTGAGTGGTGGGCCACACTATGTTCCCCCAAAATGGCCTGTCCTATCTCAGATCTGGTCTCCTTGGCCAACTCTGTGAAGTTGTCAGGAGCCTGCGGTGACCCACTACCTACTTTCTCAGGAAAGGCCCCTATTCAGAGCTCTCCTGGTATTTGGCCATCCTCACATATGTTGGTACCAAGAAAGACTGACACTCTCCTTGGTAAATTCAAACAAGTGAGCCTACTGGGTCTGGGACTGGACTGGCTCCGGGTGCCTGGCTTCCTGGATCCCAAGTTAAGAGAGTTCCATCACCAAGGAAGTGAGGTAGATCACTTCTTCAGGAACTGAATGAGGTCATTGCCTTGACAACCACTTTGTCCTAACAGTTGCTTTCAAGAGTCCCATGAGATGGAGGCTGCCCCTACTTCCTGTGACACTTTCACAAGTTAGAATGGTATATAAACCATGGGCACCCGGGAACAGCTCTCCACCTAGGACTGGTTTGGTCCATCTTCTCTACATTAAGAAGAGAGAGGCTGATTCATACACGTCCCTTCATGCTGACAAGGTTGTTTGCCATAGAAGATGACTTTTCTCTCTCAGGTCTTTCGTAGCTGCCTACATCTTCTCAAGGGATCATTTCTGCATGGACCTTTGATGTTCTCAACAGGTGGAACATGCCCTACATTCCTGTATTTTAAGAGCAACCCTGTCCCTGCTGTTCTGTAAAGTTCGATTGAGAGAACAGTGTATGGTTTGGGTTAGTAACATGTTCAATTTGGGGTTAGGAATCCTTCTGCATGACGAATAATGGTATTGGGAAACTATGATATTTACAAGAATATATAGGTGAAATATAAGTATAAAAACAGAAATCTAGGGAAGATATGAAGTCCAGAAGGGCATTGGGCCCTTAATTGGTACACTTAGCTTTGAATTATTTTCTGCAAAAATGTCTCAGATAAATCTATATACAATGGCATAGGAGCTTGTACCTTGGATGATTGAATGTCGAATAGAACACCCACTCAAAAAGGGATTGTCGGTAGGATTAGAAAGATAGTCAGTAGGTTTACAAAGAAGAGTGAGAATAGGATTTAGACCAAAAGTTCTTAAGCAATAGGGTTTCAGGTAGACAGTGAATGTAAATGTCAGCACAAGTGAAGAGTCAGTCACAATGATGAACAGGGGAAAATATGTAGGAAAATAGATATAAATAGAGACATTACTAAATCAGGCAAAGTATAAAGTGAGTGATAGGATTAGACATTTTCAACAGGCTTGAGGTTGAATATATAATCTTAGGAAGAAACAAAAATGTAGTCACCAATAAGATTGACATTTGAGAGCATTAGGCCACCTGGACATGGAAGGTTTTAGTAATCCATGCTCACTTTCCATTTAGGCTTTGGTACAACCTTAAGGGTGACCTTTGATTTTTTTGTCCAGAATATTACTGTGATAAAATGTATATATAGATCAGGTGACATGAGTATTTCTTCCACCATTTTTTGAGGAATATTTTGAAAACGTATAAATTAGTATTGAGGGTAAAAATAGGTGTACCCTGTGACTATGAATATAGAGATAATGCATGAATAGACAATACAGTTAATAAATAATATAACTGGTTCCACTTTAAATAATGTATTGAATTGATATCTGAAAATACATAAGAAATCATATATTGATATATAATCATTCATAACAACTAGTTATACGTCTAATTGTAATCCTAGGGTTATGGTTTATCATGAAGAGTGTGTGAGTTTTGCTTCAAAAGTGATTATGGAAATCAAAAATAATGTGTTTGGAAAGAAGTCTCATGAAAAGACCAGTTTGAAACATGGCGGAACACGTGTTTTCTGAAGCAGAAAGTGAATGAAAGTGAAATAAATGCCTATAAATTTGTGAACTTGTGGATGAAATATATATCCAATAATGTGCATAAACTGAAGAAATAGTAATGTACGAGTTTTGAATAAAAATGAACTTCAAAATACTTATCATGTCCCATAGGAATCTACTTGCATTGATGTGAAAATGGATCAGTTACTGTAGAAATATTAGGATTTATATGCACCATTCACTGAAGTTAGTTTTCAATACTAGGAAAAAAATACGTATATCAGGTGAATGAATATTTCTGAGAATAATCTTGTGAAAAGTTGATTATAAATCCATATACATAATCATGAATGAATTTAGGGAGTGTATAATAAGACACATATATTAAATATTTTGAAATATCTGGAGAGAATATATATATATATATATATATATATATATATATATATATATATCCACACACAGATTTTAAAAATTAGCAATATATATGCCAATCGAATTACACCGTGAAATATGTATCATCCACAGATCCAAAAATATTCATTTTACTGGATATGGATTTATGTATAACTTTTTTCAACTAGGAAGCTCACCCATAGGTTGAATTTTCAGGTCAAACAGCGTTTAAGAGGAGTGATCTCTTCTCACACTTTGTATCTACCAAGTCATGTAACTCAAAAGAATGTACGTGTGATACCAGGTAGGATTCTATATGTGCATATAAAAATACATGTGCTGAATAGAATACAGAGAAAGGGAGACAGGAATTCACATATTTGTTAACTTTAAAAGCACATGGAAAACTATTTCAACAGAAAATTGACTAGATTTATAACTCCTACCCTATATAATGCAAAAGGCAAGTCCAAGTATACAACATGCCTCCTCTGAACTGCTTGTATTTCTATTCTGTTTCCGTTATTTTTCTCCATCATATTAGGATTAGTATTCAGAATCTAGCAGAGCATGTGTTAGTGTCAGGGATTCAGTATTTCAAATGTAAAATAGAAAAATGAATCCAATGTGTATGCAAATATGTGCTAAACAAAATCTTCCCACTCTCATCCAGAACAATTCCTTGATATTTTTTTCGCCCAAAGTAAGACACAATTAGAGGAGAAGAGTAATAAAATCTGTGAATAATATGCTCAGGAGTTTACAACCTTGGAAGTGGTAGAGGAGTTTCCCTAGTATGGGACAGGGTAAACACTCCATAAACATGGAGCTCTGCTGGCCTAAATACTTCTTGAGAAACTGCCTCTGAGTTTGGGCACTTGAAATATATGTTGTTGTCAGGAGCTTTAGCTTCTTTTTAGTGAGACTATCAAAGCTGTGTCTGCATCTATGTGACCTGGAGGACATGGTTTCTTATTTTCCAATGAACATGAGGCAGCAGTGCTGAATTCTCTCTTTGTAAGTAAACTGTGGCCACTGGGGGCTAAGGGTATTCCCATGTGGACTGGGAAGCCATTTGGTCATCCTCCACTTTTCGTGGTGTTTCTTGCTGCTGCACTGGGACTTTGGCATTTGCTTCATGAAATAAAAGAAGTTCAACTGGGACACAGTTCTGGAGGCAATTCTTTCATGTGTGGTTGGTCAGGGTCTGCAGGAGAATGCACCAACCAGGTTTCTATCCCACATAGCTTGGCCCCATGTCCATAGTAACCTGATTCTAAACATTGCCCGGAAACATCTCCATATAACCAGAAGCCTTTACATGGAAGGGTTTGCTGGCTTCACCATGTAAGTCACAAGCCATTTGGGATCCAATGGCAGATCCACATGGCCCCACCACAAATTTTTTATCACACACCTGCCTACCACTGCTCTAGGCCCACTACTCAGCAGGTTCCAACATATTGGCATCTCTGTTCTACACCATTTTCATGAAACCCACTCAATCAAGGCACTGTCTTGCATATTTACGATCAGCAACAGGACATCCAAAGTTTCTCCAGTGCCACCTGGTCATGGGAATTTCAAAAATTTCATGGTATTTATCTAGGCATTTTTCAAGGATGACGTTGCAGGCACTGTGGGTTTCAATTCATTCAGGAACCTTTAAATGGTGAGGAAGCTCATTTCAATGAATGCTCTGTAGAACTCTCACAGGCAAGGCTTCCCAAAGAGTGGCCAAAATGTCACATGAAGCCAGGCCTATTGAGGTCTACAATGTGACGTCCATGGGTGTTGTGACTCTCAACAATGGCTGGCAAGTCTTTCAGAATTAAATCATGTGATCTTCTGGCTGAGATACCCAGGGCTCTGTGGAAAGCCACCCTGGGCCTAGATCTCAGTTTCCAAGGGTGATTCTCATGGGTGGACTCCTAAAATCCCAACAAAATTCATGGCAATACTTCTCTGAATTCAGTCTCTAAGGGGAATCACACCAGAGTTCAAGCCCAGGTGGTCCCAGTCATGTCTTCCAACCGGACACAAATGACCAAAATTAAAACCAAAACCCTCCCATATGGCCCTCATCTTCTTCCATATAGACACTAATCACAACCTCTGGCTGAAGGTTTCCATGAGTGGCGGAGTCCAAGAGAGTGTCCAAAATAACTCCCTTGCCCCTCATTGGCGTAAATTCAGGGTGGTCTGGACACCCTTCATGTAAACAGGAGTGATCAAATATGCTAGACGTTAATACTTCTATGCTTCTCCAATTTGTGGAAAACTGAGTGTCAGGTATATATTTTTATGTGATTTGCAGTCATGAGAAAACACAAGCTCCTCTGCAGGTCTTTGAAGAACCCATTTGACCCAAAGGATCCCTATTCTCACTTGATGGAGTTCAAGAACTTTAAAGAGGAAGGGGACAGACTTCATCCAGAAGGACTGCTTTTTGGCCGTTTTGGTTTTGGATGCACACATGGGATCTCTCTTTACATCCACCACGTGCTGAGTATCTAAGCCACAACCTCACACAGGGCCAAGAGGCTGATTCAGACACATCCCTTTTCAAAGCAATTAAGCAAAGAGCCACAGGTGATCCATATTCATTTCCATTTGAAAACTGTTTTCTTCAGGCTTCACAAAGGGGTGGCATGAGGCAAAGACCTTCCTGACATTCAGGGCAACAGAACATTAGGTTAGCAAACGGCCCAAAGCAGTGTTTCTCCACTGAGACTTTCCTGGTCACACTGATATCTGAATTTTCTGAGACGCTCGCCATTCCCTTCAGCTATCCAGTACATGGCCATGTCACAGAGCTTGGAGGTGGTACATAACTTGGTCACAAAATCATGAGCCTATTCTGGAGAGTGGCCAGAATTCAGGAAGAAAACAGGAACTTAGGAAGATAGCAGGTGTTACCCATCCATAAGGCAAGCCGCATTCCTTTCATACATTGGGCAGAAAGAATTCTGGTAAGCTTTCTACTAGCCTGGACACATCCTTTGATGCATTGCATTCTCTTTTCTAATGTCTACAACCATGGACACAGTGGGATACACAGACATAAAAACACTCGCCTTGTCAAATCACTTGTTAGAAATCGTCCACTCCAAACCAAACAAACTGCCTTTCCTACCTATTCTCAGAACATGAGACAAAATCACAAACACACACTCACACCCACAAATTCACCTCCTTTCCCAAAGTAGGTCTCTGACTATCGGGTGTGACCTCTGACTGGTGGGCCGTACTATGTTCCCATCAAATGGCCTGTTCTGTCTCAGATCTGGTTTCCTTGGCCAACTCTGTGAAGTTGTCAGGAGACAACGGTGAGCCACTTCCTGCTTACTCAGGAAAGGCCACTCTTCAGAGCTTTCCTGGCATTTGGCCATCCTCACATCAGTAGATACCAAGAATGACTGACTCTGTCTTTGGTAAATCAAAAGAAGTGAGACCACTGGGACTGGGCCTGGGACTAGATTTGTGTGCCTGGATGCCTGTATCCCAATTTCAGAGAGTTCCATCACCAAGAATGTGAGGTGAGGTCACTTCCTTCAGGAACTGAATGAGGTCAATGCCTTGGCAAGCACGTTGTCCTAACATTTGCTTCCAAAGGTCCCATGAAATGGAGGCTGTCCCTAATTCCTTTGACACTTTCACAAGTTAGAATGGTATATCAAACATTGGTAACCAGGAACAGCTCTCCACAGAGGCCTCGTTTGGTTCTTCTTCTCTACATAAAGAAGAGAGAGGCTGATTCAGACACATCCCTTCATGCTGACCAGGTTGTTTGCAATGAAAGATGACTTTTGCTCTCTCAGTTCCTTCATAGGTGTCTACAACTTCTCTAGGGATCATTTGCGCATAGACCTTTGAGTTTCTCAGCAGTTGGAAGATCCCCTAAATTCCTGTATTTTAAGACCAACTCTGTCCTTGCTCTTCTCTAAAGTTAGATTGAGGGAACAGTGTATGGTTAGGGTTAATAACAGGTTTGATTTGGAATAGAAATCATTCTGCTGGATGAATAATGGTATTGGGAACCTGCGATATTTTCAAGAATATATAGGTAAAATATATGAATCTGAAAACAAAAATCTAGGTAAGATTTGAAGCCCAGAAGGGCATTGGGCTTTTGATTGGGTATTAAGCATAGGACCTTGTAACTTGGATGATTGATTTTCAAAGAGAACTTTCAGTCAAAATGGATAGTCAGTAGTATTAGGAAGATAGTCGGTATGTTTATAAAGGAGAGTGAGTATAGGATTTGGACCAAAAGTTCTTTAGCTATAGGGTTTCGGGTATTGAGTGAATGTAAATGTCAGCACATGTGAAGAATTAATCACAATGATGAACTGGGGAAAATATGTAGGAATGCAGATATCAATAGAGACTTTAGGAAATCTGGCAAAGTATAGTCGGTAGTGAAATGTTAATAAAATAGATTCTTGTCACTTCCTGTTTTACTGTATGCTTAATAAAACACTGTTGAAATCTTGAGAAGTGATTTCTAATCTTTTTCCCAGAATGTGCTGTCCCCAACTGCCAAACTTCAGAATGTACTCCCTCACCCAGTTGCACGCAAACTGCTCACCCGCCCAGGCCCATCAATAAATTTTCCTCCCTGCCCTCTTCAAGGAAAGTATATAAGCTCTGCTTAAGCTGTTCTCAGGGTTCTCTGCTCTATTCAAATGAGCTCTGAGCCCCAGCATGCTGGACCCCCAATAAACCCTTTGTTTTTGCATGAGAGAGTCTCTTGGTGGTCTCTTCCTTCAATGCTCTTCCGATATTTATATATGGAGGTTCCACCGAAATCCAGCAGTGGTGAACGAGAGACCCCAATGGGCTACTCTCAGGGTAAGTAAGGCACCACTTTCTGGTTTCAGGTTTCAGGTTAGGGCTTGGCAAAATGGCTGTCGATGAAGTGTGTGAGCTCTCTTTGATGGTGGCTGGCAGACGTGTCACAGAGCCACAAGCCAAGTCCCTGGGGGATGCCACAGAGGACTCGGGAATCAAGGAATAATAGTCTCCTCGACTCAGTGATACTTTGTTTCAGATTCGGTATTGCCAGCCCATCGGGTTTTGCCACCTGCTCAGTCTTGGTCTCAGTGTTGGACGTCCATTGCCTGTCTTTATTGTTTTCTCTTGTCTGTGTCCTGTGTCGTTGCTTTTACTGTTTGTGTATCTTTCATTATGGGACAGATCACTTCAATGCCTCTGTCCCTGACCCTTGATCTATGGACCAAAGTCCGCTTAAGGGCTCAGAATGTTTCTTTTTTAGTAAAACGCTGGACCTGGCAGACTCTGTGTGCCACAGAATGGCCCACCTTTGGATTCGGATGGCCCCTAGAAGGATCTTTCTACTTCCCACTAATTTAAAAAGACAGAGATATTGTCTTACAGCCAGGGCCACATAGCCATACTGATAAACAGGAATATACCTTAACTTGGCAGGACCTCTGCAAATCTCCTCCTCCGTGGGTGAAGCCTTTCCTTGCTGTGTCCCCGTCCCTACTCCTTCCCCCACGATCTCTCAACCCCTCTGCTCCTCCTCCTCCTCCACCCTCTGTTCTCCCTGAGTCACAAGATTTGACTCTACTGGACTCTCGTCCCCCTCCTTATCTTCTACCCTTGTCCCACAACCCCCAACACCCTCTAAGTGATTCTCCAGCTGCTGACTCAGCCTCTCCGCAATTGGAGGACGCTAAGCCAGCCCAGGGCCCTCCAGATAACTCCCCTGCGTCACACACAGCCCCTCCTCCCCTGGAGGAAGCTGGAGTTGCTAAAGGAACTCGCCGGTGGCAAATGATTGAAAACCCTGGAACTCCCGTGTTGCTTCCCTCCATCCCTAAGGACCAATGATTGACGATGGCCATAGGGAAAAAATGCAAGCCTACCAGTATTGGCCTTCTCCTCTTCAGACCTATATAAATGGAAAAATAACAATCCCCCTTTTACCGAGGACCCAACCTGGCTCTCAGGTCTGGTGAAGTCATTGATGTTTTCACACCAACCTACTTGAGATGACTGCCAACAACTCCTAGGGACTCTCTTCTTGACAGAGGAACAAAAGAGAATCCTCCTGGATGCTAGAAAAAAGTATCCTCGGACCAAATGCGTGACCGACAAAACTTCCCAATATATTCAAAGCCGGCTTTCTCTTGAAACAACCCAACTGGGACCCCAACACCTTTGAAGGTAGGGAGCATCTGTCCACTTATCGCCGGGCTCTAATAGTGGGTATCTTAGTGGCCGCTAGGTGACCAACTAATTTGGCCAAGGTAAGAGAGATTATTTAAGGGCCTGATGAATCTCCCTCTATGTTCTTAGAGATAATTATGTAGGCATATAAGAGACATACTCCTTTCGATCCTCAGGCAGAGGATCAAAAGGCATCTGTCACAATGGCCTTTATTGGGAAAGCTGCCCTGGATATTAAAAGAAAGTTACAATGCTTAGATGGATTACAAGATATGACTTTGAGGGATTTATTCAGAGAACCCGAGAAGGTATACTTTAAGAGAGAAACTGAGGAAGAGAAGGGAGCTGAGTGAGGATAAAAGAAACAAAAGACAGACTAAGGCATTGACTAAGGTCCTGGTCACAACAACAAATAGGCCAGAAATTAAGAAACAGAGAGACAGGAAGGAATACCTGGGCACACACTAGAGGCCACCCCTGGCCTGAGATCAATGTGCCTACTCTAAAGAAAAAGGACACTGGGCCAAAGAGTGCCCTAGAAAGAGACAGCCATGCCAGCCAGATATTCTGACTCTGGAGGAATACTAAGAAAGTCCGGGCTCAGATCCTCTCCCTGACCTCAAGGTAACTTTTGAAGTGGAGGGGAACACAATAAACTTTGAAGTAGATGCAGGGTGAATATACTCAGCCCGTAAGGCCCATTGGGCCCTCTACCGAATAAAAGGTCTCTAATTCAAGAGTCTAACAGAAGTAAATATCGGGCTTTGACAACTACGAGGACCATGGACCAGGGAAAAGGAAAAATCCATCACTCCTTCATAGTAATCCCAGAATGCCTGGCCCCATTGATGGGCAGAGTTCTGCTCACCAAGCTCTGGGCCAAAATAACTTTTAACCCTGAAGGCCCTCAAGTGGAATTTTTTAATTCTTCAGTAACTACTCCTATAATCATGGCTCTAACTATGTCAGTAGCAAATGTTCATCAACTCACTCACCTTTGTTCAAAGAAACTGCATTCATTCGTGAAGGATCAAGAACACAGTTTTCCACTAACCTACTCACAGCAAAAGGAAATAACTGAATGGGTAACAAAAGCCTGTCAGGTCCATTAATTGGTTAAAGCTCACACTTCCAAGCTTCCTGCAGGAAAGCACCTATGAGGAACCAGACGAGGACAATTCTGGGAAGTGGACTTTACTGAAATTAAGCCAGTAAGGTATGGACTTAAATAACTCCTAGTCTTTGAACATACATTTTCAGGATGTATTGAAGCCTTCCCCACACACACACACAAAAAGAAATAAAAAAGAAGAAAAAAGAAACATTGCAAATGGTTGTAAAGAAGATCCTGGAAGATATTTATTCTCCCCTTGACAACCAGTAGTCTTAACCCTAATCAGCCCCTTAAGCTGCGATGGCTGATCACAAATCCTACTGGACACGAATTATGGCCTATCTCGAATACAGGCCCCTTACCAACCTGGTGGCCATCTCTCCACCCAGTCATTTGTCAGCTGGCTATAGGTCTTTCCTATTGGGATATCCCTGATTAACAGGATCCCACTAAAATTCCATTAAATCCCTTCCGTACCATAGATAATGGAAACAAACATTATAGATGTAGGGACACGTGAGCCAGATGCAGGTTGGCTAGCCTAGATTACTATGTTTGCCCGGCAGACTATCAAAGCCACAAACAGTCACGGCTGTGGGGGGGGGGGAGAGCAGACTTCTATTGTAAGTCATGGGGATGTGAGCATACAGGGACTGTCAGATGGAACCCAAACTCCTCATCAAATTCTGTACACAGCATTGGCCATATTACGAATTAGATAACCAAAACCGATGGCCCCCAGAGGGGTCTCTAGATCCTCAAATTCTGTGTGACCTTTTTAACTTCTGCAAGTGCTCAAAAGTGTGAATGGAGATTCCGCTATGTGGAGGCCTTCTCTCTCCTTTGCTCACATCCTGAACTATGCTTCTCCAATAGATGCTCACCCTCAGCCTTGTGCTCCAGACTCTCTGCTGTCACTCCCACCTCAGCAACTTGATTTCTCCCCTCCAATATCTAGATCAAAAACCCAAATCTCGACTGGTTCTCAGACCATTGCTCCCTTGCTGAGGTTGCAGGTACTGAGGTACCACTCCATTCACTCACTCCTCTCCTCTCCTGTCAGTGCCCGCACCGGGTCCCACCCAGTCCTCTTACCACCTAATGCAAAGCTCAAACCCGCTGAGAAGAATCCTCAGACCCTAATACAAGATGTAATGAAAATGGCCCTTAATGTTGCTTTGTCATCACTAAAAACAGGTTACTAAGTATTTAAAGTCCCTCACAGGCTTTTTGGAATCTCACTCCCGTCTCCCCCTCTGTTCTATCTGTTCTATTGCTCAAGTTTTTTTTGCTATTAAGATCCCAAAGCCCTCTCCCAATATTCTTTTACATCTCTCCTTCCTCATTCTCAGATCCACAGAGCTGCTCTTATCCCTGCCTTCCAAATTGTCCCCCTCTGTACCAGGCCCACAGAAAAGTCTTAACTGACCTTCTCCAGAAGTCTTCACCATGGCTGATTTAGGACTTTCAGCAAAAGAATCCCGATAAAAGAGTTCACTGTAGATAAACTTCCTATTTTTGTGTTGCCCTGGTCTCCTTGGCAACTGGCTAAAAAATTCAGCACTCCTGATCTAGACACACCCTTACTAGTTTTTCACAAAATATTTGAAAAAAAGTCCTCTGGCCTTGAGCTGGGGCTTCCCAGAGATGGCTACATTTCTAAGATAAAGAAGTTACAAACTGGGCTGTATGGAAACAGCTGGAAGGGGGAAAAAAAGAAAGGGAAGACACCCCCACCCAGGTGTCCTTGAAAAGTTAACTTGCCCAAACTGAGGAAAAAACAGAAACAAAAACTGCTTTTTGTGAACTTCTGCAGACTGTGAACTTCTGAGCCCCTTCCCTTACGTGTTGGGTACAAAATTCTGAAACTACGTAACTTGGGTTTCAGGGGATTAATTGATTACAACAGAAGCAATGCCCTCTGAATCTGGTTGAAACCAAAAAAGACTGTTTCCGTATCTTTGGTGCTATCTTAGGTGCCTTGCCTTGTCCGTCCCTACAACAGTATAATTCTATATACTTAAACATTGTTTATGTTTTCATGAAATGGTCAACAGATGTGATTAATTGTGAAATGGTACAGATGTTTCCCAGAGTGCTCTATCATGACGCAGGTTCATCTGAAGATCAAAGAGGGGGACATACAACCCGGTTCTGCTGGGAACATATGTCCCTCACCTTAGCCATTCTATTACGAATAGGAGTTGCTGCAGGGTTGGGCACAAGAACCACTGTTCTGGTCCATGGGACACAACAAGTGACCCAATTAGAAGCAGCAATAGATCAAAACTTAAAGATTTTAGAAACCTCCATCACAGCTTTGCAGGAATCTTTAACCTCTCTCTCTGAAGTTGTTTTACAGAACAGTCGAGGGTTGGACCTCCTTTTCATGACAGAGGGGGGCCTTTGTGCTTCATTGAGGGAAGAATGTTGTTTTTATGTCGACAATACTGGAGTTGTAAAAAAATCTATGAGTAAATTAAAAAGATGCCTTGAAGAGCAACAACGAGAGAGAGAGAGGCACAGAAAGGGTAGTTTGAGTCTTCTTTTACACAGTCCCCCTGGTTAATTACGTTTTTATCAACCCTGGCCGGTCCAATAATAATCCTCATATTATTACTAACTATAAAACCCTGTTTCCTCAACCATGTAATTTCTTTTCTCCAAGCTCAAATTGGACAAATTAAAATTATGGTAATACCCCACTAGCAGACATAGAATGTGACACCCCACAAAGATCACTTTTATGATTAAAAGTAGCCAGAAAAAGAAGTGGGGAATGAAAGGTTAATAAAATATGTACTTGTCACTTCCTGTTTTTCTGTACACTTAACGAAACACTGTTGAAATCTTGAGAACTCTTTGCTAATCTTGTTGCCAGAATGTGCTGTCCCCAATTGCCAAACTGCAGAATCTACTCCCTCACCCGGTTGAATAGAAACCTGAACTGTACTTGGATCATTGAATGTAGAAGAGAACATCCATTCAAAAAGTTATAGTCAGTTGGATTAGAAAGATAGTCGGTAAGTTTAGGAAGAAAAGTGAGTATAGGATTTGGAACAAAAGTTCTTTAGCAATAGGGTTTTGGTTAGAGAGTCAATGTAAACGTCAACACAAGTGAAGAGTCAGTCACAATGATGCACAGGGCAAAATATGTAGGAAAGCAGATATCAATAGAGACATTAGGAAATCAGGAAAAGAATAAAGTGAGTGATGGGATTAGATATTTTCAACAGGGTTGAGGATGAATATATGAGCTTAGGATAAAACAAATATGAAGTCAACAATAGGATTGACATTTGATAGCATTAGCGTAGCCCAAGACAGTGTCCAAAATAAGCTCTGTTGCCCCTCATTTGCCTAAATTCCCAGTGGCCTGTACACCCTTCCTGTGTACCAGGAGTGATCAAATAGGCCTGCCCTTAATACTGCTCTGCTTCTCCAATTTGAGTCCTACTGAGTGTTGGGTACCGATTCTTTATGTGAATTGGAAAGATGAGAAAACTCAAGCACCTATTGGATAGCCTCTGAATAGATTTGAAGAACTCATTTGACCCAAAAGATCCCTATTCTCACTTGATGGAATTCAGGAACCTTACAGAGGAAGGCAAAATACTTCATCAACAATGACTGCTCTTTATGCCATTTTGGATTTTATGCACCCATGGGATCTTTCTTTAGATCCATCAGGTACTGAGAATCTAAGTCAAAGAATCACACTGGGCCAAGAGGCTGATTCACACACATCTCTTTCCAAATCAATTAAGGAAAGAGCCAAAGGTAAAGCATATTCATTTCCATTTGAAAAATCTTTCCTTCAGGATTCACAAAGGGTTGGCCTGAGACAAAGACCTTCCTGACTCTCAGGGCAACAGAACAATAGGTAAGCAAATGGCCCAAAGCAGGGATTCTCCACTGAGACTTTACTGGTCACACTGATATCTGAGTTTTCTGAGATGCTCGCCATTCCATTCAGCTATCCAGTATATGGCCATGTCACAGAGCTTGGAGGTAGTACATATCTTGGACACAAAACCATGAGCCTATTCTGGAGATTGGCCATAATTCAGGAAGAAAACAGCAACTTAGGAAGGTAGCAGGTATCGCCCATCAATAAGGCAAGCCGCATTCAATTCATAAATTGTGCTGGATGAATGCTGGGAAGCTTTCTATGAGACAGGACACATCCTTTGATGCATTCTCTTTTCTAATGTCTACAAGTACGGACACAGTGGGATACACAGACATAGAAACACTTGCATTGTCAAACGACTTACTAGAAACTGTTCACTCCAAACCAAACAAACCGCCTTTTCTAACTATTCTCAGAACATGAGACAAAACCACAAACCCACACCCGCAATGGCACCTCCTTCCCCCAAATAGGTCTGTGACTCTCCGGAGTGTGCTCTGACTGATGGGCCATACTATGATGCTCCGAAATGGCCTGACCTGTCTCATATCTGGTCTTCTTGGCCAACAATGTGAAGTTGTTAGAAGCCAGGAGTGAGCCACTATCTGCTTTCTCAGGAAGAGCCCCTCTTCCGAGCTTTCCTGGCATTTGGCCATCCTCACATCAGTAGGTATCAAGAAAGACTGACTCTGTCCTTTGTAAATCCAAAAAAGTGAGACCACTGGGACTAGAACTGAGACTGGCTCTGGGTGCCTGGCTTTCTGTATCCCAAGTTCAGAGAGTTCCATCACCATGGAAGTGAGATGAGATCACGTCCTTCAGGAACTGAATGAGATCACTGCCTTGGCAACCACTTTGTCATAACAATAGCTTCCAACGGTCCCATGAGATATGGGCTGCCCCTACTTCCTGTGACACTTTCACAAGTTAGAATGGTATATCACCCGTAGGCAAAAGGGAACAGCTCTCCACACAGGCCGGGTTTGGTCCATCTTCTCTACATTAAGAAGAGATAGGCTCATTCTGACTCAACCCTTAATCCTGACCAGGTTGTTTGCCATGGAAGATGATTTTTGCTCTCTCAGGTCTTACATAGCTGCCTACATCTTCTCCAGAGATCATTTCTGCATGGAGCTTTGAGGTTCTCAACAGATGGAAGATCCACTGCATTCCTGTATTGTAAGACCAACACTGTCCCTGCTCTTCTGTAAACATAGATGTGAATTGGAGTCATGAGAAAAACAACGAACCTATGGGATAGCCTCTGCAGAACTTTAAAGAATTCACTTGACCCAAATGATCCCTATTCTCACTTAATGGAGGTCAGGAACCTTACAGAGGAAGGCGAGAGACTCTATCCACCATGACAGTTCTTTTGTCCATTTTGGTTTTGGATGCACACATGGGATTTTTCTTTAGACCCATCATGTGCTGTGAATCTAAGCCACAGCCTCACATAGGGCCAAGAGGCTGATTCAGACACATCCATTTCCAAAGCAATTAACCAAAGAGGCACAGGTAATGACCATTCAATTCCATTTGAAAACTATTTTCTTCAGGCTTCACAAAGTGTGGCCTGAGGCAAAGACCTTCCTGACATTCAGGGCAACAGAATAGGTAAGCAAAAGGCCCAAAGCAGGGTTTCTCCACTGAGACTTTCTTGGGCATAGTGATATCTGAGTTTTCTGAGATACTCACCATTCCCATCAGCTATCCAGTACATGGCCATGTCACAGAGATTGAGGTGGTACATATCTTGGACACAAAATCATGAGCGTATTCTGGAGAGTGTCCAGAATTCCGGAAGAAAACAGGAATTTAGAAAGATAGCACGAGTTGCCCATCCATACGGCAACCTGCAGTCCATTCATAAATTGCACAGGATGAATGCTTTGAAGCTTTCTCGTAGACAGGACACATCCATTGATGCATTCTCATTTCTACTGTCTACAATCACGGACACAGTATGATATATAGACACAGAAACACTCACGTTGTCAAAGGACTTACTAGAAACAGTCCACTCCAAAACAAACAAACCAGCTTTCCTAACTATTCTCAGAACATGAGACAAAACCACAAACTCACACTCACACCCAAAAAGGCACCTCTTTCCCCCAAGTAGGTCTGTGTCTATCCGGAGTGTCCTCTGACTTGTGGGCCATACTATGTTTCCCAAAAATGGCGTGTCCTGTCTCCGATCTGGTCTCTTTAGCAAACTCTGTGAAGTTGTCAGGAGCCCGTGGTGAGAAACTATCTGCTTTCTCTGGAAAGGCCAGTCTTCATAGTTTCCAGGCATTTGGCTGTCCTCACATCAGTAGGTACCAAGAAAGAGTGACTCTGTCTTGTTAAATCCAAACAAGTGAGCCCACTGGGACATGGAGTGGGTTTGACTCTGTGTGCCTGGTTTCCTGGATCCCAAGATCACAGACTTTCATCACCAATAATGTAAGGTGAGGTCACTTCCTTCAAGAACTGAATGAAGTCAGTGGCTTGGAAACCACTTTGTTTTAACAGTTGCTTCCAAGGTTCCCAAAAGATGGAGTCTGCCTCTACTTGCTGTGACTCATTCATAAGTTAGAATGGTATATCAACCATAGGCACCGGGGAACAGCTCTCCACACAGGCATGGTTTGGTCCATCTTCTCTACATTAGGAAGAGAGAGGCTAATTCAGACACATCCCTTCAACCTGACCAGGTTGTTTGCCATGGAAGATGACTTTTGCTCTCTCAGATCCTTCATACCTGCCTACACCTACTCAAGGGATTATTTCTGCAGGGACTTTTGAGGTTCTCAGCTGGTGGATGATACCCTACCTTCCTGGATTTTAAGACCAACTCTGTCCCTGCTCTTCTGTAAAGTGAGATTGAGGGAACAGTGTATGGTTAGTGTTAATAGCATGTTCGATTTGGGTTAGGAGTCATTCTGCTGGATGAATTACGGTATTGGGAACCTGTGATATTTATAAGAATATAAATGTGAAATATATGTATGAGTTCAGACATCTGGGAAAGATTTGAAGCCCAGAAAGGCATTGGGCCCTTGATTGGTATACTTAGATTGAATTATGTTCTGCACCAAGGTCTCAGATAAATCGATATACAATGGCATAGGACCCTATACCTCGGATGATTGAAAGTAGAAGAGAACATCCAGTCAAAAAGGGATAGTCTGTAGGATTAGGAAGATAGTCAGTAGGTTTAGGAAGAAGAGTGAGTCTCGGAGTTGGACAAAAAGTTCTTTAGCAATTGGTTTTCAGTTAGAGGGTGAATGTAAATGTCAGCACATGTGAAGAGACAGTCACAATGATGAACTGGGAAAAATATGTAGGAAAGCAGATATCAATAGGGGCATTAGGAAATCAGGAAAAGTATAAAGTGAGTGATAGGATTAGATATTTTCAACAGGCTTGAGGTTAAATATATAATCTTAGGAAGAAACAAATATGTAGTAACCAATAGGATTGACATTTGAGAGCAGTAGGCACCCTGGACATAGATGCTTTTAGTAATCCATGGTCACTTTCCATTTAGGCTTTGGTACAATCATATGTGTGACCTTTGCATTTTGTGTCCAGAATACTACTGTGGTAAAATGTATATGTAGATCAGGTGACATAAGTATTTCTTCCACCATAAAGGGGAGTAATATTCTGGAAACTTATAAATTAGTACTGGGGATACAAATAGGTGTACCTTGTGTTGATGATTATTGAGATGATGCATGAATAGACCATATTGTGAATAAAGTATGTAACTGGATCCAACATTAAATAATGGATTGAGTTTGCATCTGAAAATATATTGGAAATCTTATATTGATATATATACCATCATTCCAACGAGTTATATATGCAATGGTATTATTAGGGTTATGGTTTGTCGTGAAGAGTGAGTTTTGCTTCAAAAATGATTATGGAATCGAAAATAATGTGTTTAGAAAGAAGTCTAGTGAAAAGACCAGTAAAGAAACATGGAGGAATACATGTGTTCTGAAGTAGTAAGTAATTGAAAGTGAACCAAATGCCAAAAAAATTTGTGAAGTTCTGGATGAAAAAATACATCCTATGATGTCCATAAACTGAAGAAATAGTAATGTACCAGTGTTGAGTAAAAATGAGCTTCAAATTACACATCATGTCCCATAGCAATCTACTTGCATTGATGTTAAACTGGGTCAGTTACTGTAGAAATATTAGGATTTTTAAGCACCATCCACTGAACTAAGTTTTCAGTAGTAGGAAACCAAAATATATTTCAGGTTTATGAATATTACTGAGAATAATCTTGTGAAAATTTGAATTTAAATGAACATAAATGAATATGAATGAATTTAGGGAGTGTATAATAAGACACATATTTTTCATATTTTTTTTAAAATCCGTAGAATATACACACACACACACGCACACACACACACACACATGCACACACACACACATTAATATTTAGCAATATATATGCCAATCGATATTCATCATGAAATATAATTCATTCACAAATCCAAAAATATTCATTTTACTGAACATGGATTTATGTATAGTGTTTTTCACTAGGAAGCTCACCCATAGGTGGAATTTTTAGTTCCATCATTATTTAGGGAGAGTCATCTCTTCTCACAATTTTTATATTCCAAAGTCAGTGATCTTACAAGAATGTACGTGTGATACCAGGTAGGATATTGTATATGCATAAAAAAATTACATGTGCTGAATAGGATACAGAGAAAGGGAGACAGGAATTTACATATGTGATAACTTTAAAAAATCATGGAGAAATATTAAAATGAAAAGTTTACTAAATTTAAAACACATACTGTTGATAAAGAGGAAGACAAATACAAATATACACCATGCTTCCTATAAAAGGACTGTACTTCTATTCAGTTAGGTTTTTTTTTCTCCATGATATTAGGATTAGTAGTCAGAGTCTAGTAGGGTATGGGTTAGTGTCAGGGATTCAGTATTTCAAATGGAAAATAGGAAAATGAATCTATTGTGTATGCAAACATGTGATACACAAAAATCTTCCCTCTCTTATCCAGAACAATACCTTGACATAACCATCGCTAAAAGTAAGACACAATTAGAGGAGAGGAGTTAGAAAACCTGTGAATACATATGTGGAATGAAAAATGCTCAGGAGTTCACAACACTGGAGGTGGTAAAACAGTTTACAAAAGTATGGGAGATGGTAAACACTTCAGAAACATGGAGCTGTGCTGACCTAAAGACTTATTGAGAAACTTCCTCTGAGGTTAGGCACAAGAAATATATGTATGGCAATATTTAAATCAATGGTTCTGCAACTGATGTGATTCTGCAATCTGGGTCTGCATCTATGTGACCTGGAGGACATGGTTCTTTATTTTGTAATGAACATGAGGCAGCAGGTCTGAAAACTCCCTTTGTAGGTAAACTGTTGCTACTGGGAGCTAAGTGTCTTCCCGTGTGGTCTGTGAAGCCATTTGGTCATCCTCCACTTTTCAGGGTGTTTCTTACTGCTGCACTGGGAATTTGGTATTTGCTTCATGAAATACAATATGTTCAACTGGGACACAATGCTGGGGGGAGTTCTGTCATGTGTGGTTGGTCAGGGTCGGCAAGAGAATGTACGAACCAGGCTTCTATCCCACATAGCTTTCCCCTTGACTATAGCAACCTGATTCTGAACATTGCCCTGAAACCTCTACATATAACAAGGTGCCTTTACATATAAAGGTCTGCTGCCTGCACCATGTCAGTCGCAAGATTTGGAAGCCAATGGAAGATCCAGGTGGTCCTACCAAAAATATTTATTTACACAACTATTGTCCACTGCTCTACGCCCACTACCCAGCAGGCTCCAACTTACTGGCATCTCTGTTCTACACCATTTTCACGAAACTCAGTCAATCAAGGCACTGTTTGTTATACTCATGATCAGCAACAGGATATCTAAAGGTTATCCAGTGCCACCTGGTCATGGGGATTTCAAAAATTTCATGGTATTAATCTAGTCATTTTTCAAGGATGAAGTTGGAGGCACTGTGGGTTTCATTTAATTCAGGAACCATTAAATGGTGAGGAAGCTCATTTCAATGAAAGCTCTGGAGAACACTCACAGGCAAGCCTTCCCAAAGAGTGGCCAAAAGGACACATGAATCCAGGCCCATTGAGGTATACAATGTGAGGTCCATGTGTGTTTGGACTCTCAATTATGGCTACCAAGTCTTTAAGAATTAAAACATGTGATATCCTGGCTCAGAATCCCTGAGCTCTGTGGAAAGCCATCCTGGGCCTAGATCTCAGTTTCCAAAAGCGATTCTCATGGGTGGTCTCCTAAAATCCCAACACTATTCATGGCAATACTTCTCTGAGGTCAGTTCCAGAACTCAGTCTCTAAGGGGAATCACACCAGAGTTCAAGCCCTGGTGGACCCAGTCATCTCTTCCAACTACCACACAAATTACCACAATTAAAACAAGAACCCTCCCATATGGCCCTCATCTTCTTTCATATAGACACTCATCATAATCTGGCTGGAGGTTTCCATGAGGGGTGCAGACCAAGACAGTGTCCCAAATAAGCTCCTTTGCCCCTCATTTGCCTAAAGTCAAGGTGGCCTGGACACCCATCTGGTGAACCAAAAGTGATCAAATAGGCCTGCCGTTAATACCGCTCCAATTTGAGGACTACTGTCTGTGGGGTTTAGATTCTTTATGTGAATTTTAGTCATGAGAAAACCCAAGCACAATGGGCTAGCCTCTGCAGGTTTTGTAGAACTCTTTTGACCCAAAGGATCCCATTCTCACTTGATGGAAGTCAGGAACCTTACAGAGGAAGTCGAGAGACTTCTTCCCAATAATTGCTCTTTTGGCGAATTTTCTTTTGGATGCACACATGGTAACTTTCTTTAGATCCATCAGGTGCTGAGAATCTAAGCCACAGCCACACACAGGGCCAAGGGCATGTTTCAGACACATCCCTTTCCAAAGCAATTAAGGAAAGTGCCACAGGTATGCCCATTCATTTCCATTTGAAAACTGTTTTCTTCAGGCTTCACAAAGGGGTGGCCTGAGGCAAAGAACTTCCTGACATTCAGGGCAACAGAACAATAGGTAAGCAAAAGGCCAAAAGCAGGGTTTCTCCTCTGAGAATTTCCTGGTCACACTGATATCTGAGTTTTCTGAGATGCTCGCCATCCCCTACAGCTATCCAGTACATGGCCATGTCACAGAGCTTGTAGGTGGTACATATCTTGGACACAAAACCATGGGCCTATTCTTGAGATTGGCCGGAATTCAGGACGAAAATAGAAACTTAGGAAGGTAGCAGGTGTTGCTCATCGATAAGGCAAGCTACAGTCCATTCATAAATGGGGCAATATGAATGCTGAGAAGATTTCTACTAGACACGACACATCCATTGATGGATTCTCTTTTCTAATGTCTACAACCACGGAAACAGTGGAATACACAGACATAGAAACACTCGCCCTGTGAAAAGACTTACTAGAAACAGTCCACTTCAAATGAAACAAACCGACTGTCCTACCTATTCTCAGAAAATGAGACAAAACCACAAACCCACAACCACACCCACAAAGGCACCTCCTTCCCCTAAGTAGGTTTGTGACTATCCAGAGTGTCCTCTGACTTGTGGGCCATAATATGTTCCCCCAAAATGGCCTTTCCTGTCTCAGATCTTGTCTCCTTGGCCAACTCTGTGAACTTCTTAGGAGCCAACGGTGAGCTACTACCTGCTTTCTCATGAAAAGCCCTGCATCCGAGCTTTCCTGGCATTTGGCCTTCCTCACATCTGTAGGTACCAAAAAATACTGACCCTGTCCTTGGTAAATCCAAACAAGTGAGACCACTGGGACTGGGACTGGGACTGGCTCTGTGTGCCTGGCTTCCTGGATCCCACGTTCAGAGAGTTCCATCACCAAGAAAGTGAGGTGAGGTCACTTCCTTCCTGAACTGAATGAGGGCACTGTCTTGGCAGCCACTTTGTCCTAACTGTTGCTTCCAAGGGTCCCAAGAGATTGAGGCTGCCCCTACTTCCTGTGACATTTTCACAAGTTAGAATGGTATATCAACCAAAGGCACCCAGGAATAGATCTCCACACAGGCCTGGTTTGGTCCATGATCTCTACATTAAAAAAAAATCTGATTCAGACACAACCTTTTATCCTGACCGGGTTGTTTGCCATGGAAGATGACTTTTGGTCTCTCAGGTCCTTTATTGCTTCCTACATCTTCTCCAGGGATCATTTCTGCATGGACCTTTGAGGTTCTCAGCAGGTGGAAGTTTTTCTACATTTCTGTATTGTAATATCAACTCCTGCCCTGCTCTTCTGTAAAGTTACATTGAGGGAACAGTGTCCGGTTATGGTTAAAAACATGCTCGATTTGGGTTAGAAATCATCTTGCTGGATGAATGATCGTATTGGGAACTTGCTATGTGTAGAAGAATATATAGGTGAAATATATGTATGAAAAAAGAAATTTAAGTCTGATTTGAAGCCCAGAAGGGCATTGGGCCCTTGATAGGGATACGTGGTGTTGAATTACGTTCTGCAGAGTTGTCTCAGATAAATCGATATACAATGGCATAGCACCTTGTACGTTGCATGAATTAATGTAGAAGGAACATCAAGTCAAAAAGGCATAGTCGGTAGTGAAAGGTTAATAAAATTAATAAAATAGGTACTTGTCACTTCCTGTTTTTCTGTATGCTTAACAAAACACTGTTGAAATCTTGAGAAATGTTTGCTAATCTTGTTCTAGAATGTACTGTTCCCAACAGCCGAACTGCAGAATGTACTCCCTCACTGGGTGTCATGCAAACCGCCCACTCGCCCTTACCCATCACTGAACTTCCCTCTCTTCCCTCTCCAAGGAAAGTATATAAGCTCTGCTTAAGCTGTTCTCAGAGGTCTCTGCTCTATTTAATTTAGCTCTGAGCTCCAGCATGCTGGACCACAAATAAACCCTTTGCTGTTGCATGAGACAGTCTCTTGGTAGTATCTTCCTCTGACACTCGCCTGACCTTTACATATTGAGTTTCCACTGAGTTCCAGCAGTGGCGGACGAGAGAGAGACCCCAACGGGCTCCTCTCGGAGCAAGTAAGGCGCCTCTTTCTGGTTTCAGGTTTCTTGTTAGGGCTTGGCAAAATTGCTGGCGATGAAGAGCCTGGGCTCTCTCTGACGGTGGCTGAGAGACATGTCACAGAGACAAAGGGCACCTCTCTGGAGGACCCCGCAGAGAACTCGGGAAATCAAGGAACAATAGTCTTCTCGACTCAGTGATATTTTCTTTTAGATTCGTTATTGCCATACCATTGGGTTTTGCCGGCTACTCATTCCTGGTCTCAGTGTTGGACGTTCATTTCCTGTCTTTATGGTCTTGTCTTATCTGTGTCGTGTGTCCTTGCTTTTACTGTTTGTGGAACTTTCATTATGGAACAGAGCACGTCAATGCCTCTGTCCCTGACTCTTGATCACTGGACCAAAGTCCGCTTAAGGGCTCAGAATCTTTCTTTTTTTAGTAAAACGCTGGACCTGGCAGAATCTCTGTGCCTCAGAATGGCCCATCTTTGGAGTCGTATGGCCCCTAGAAGGATCTTTCTACTTCCCACTAATTTAAAAAGTCAGAGGTATTGTCTTTCAGCCAGCGCCACATAGCCATCCGGATCAACAGCCATATATCTTAACTTGGCAGGACCTCTGCAAATCTCCTCCTCCATGGGTGAAGCCTTTCTTTGCCCCTACCTCTGCTCCTACTCCTTCCCCCATGATCTCTCAAACCCTCTCAACCTCCTCCTCCTCCACCCTCTGTTCTACCTGAGTCACAGATTTGACTCTACTGGACTCTTCTCCCCCTCCTTATCCCCTGCCCTCGTCCCCTAACACACAACACACTCTAAGTGATTCCACTGCTGCTGACTAAGCCTCTCTACCATTGGAGGAAGCTAAGCCGGTAATAGGATCTGACAATGGACCGATGTTCATGACCCAGGTAAGTCAGGGGTTAGCCAGGAACCTGGGGATTAATTGGAAGTTAAATTGTGCTTATAGACCACAGAGTTCAAGACAAGTAGAAAGAATGAATAGAACCATTAAAGAGACCTTAACGAAATTAAGCTTAGAGACCAGCATAAGATTGGACTATGCTCCTGCCTTATGCAATGTTTCATGCAAGAAAAAATCCCTTTGTTTCTTTGAGTAACCTTACCACATGTGAAATTCTTTATGGTGGCCCTCCTCCAGTAGGGGACCTAAGCCCAACTGTAAGACCTAAAGATCCTTTCCACACCCCCTTGCTTGACAGACTTAAAGATCTTGAAAGAACTCAGTAATACCTGTGAAAACAGCTGGCCACTGCCTACCCAACTGGGAACCAGGGGATTCCACATCCATATCAAGTAAGAGATTTCATCTATGTAAGATGATATCAGGTGTCATCCCTGGTACCCCGCTGAAAAGGACCATACCAGGTGCTATTATAACACCTACAGTGGTAAACGTAAACAGAATCACTTCCTGGATCCATACCTCTCATCTCAAGCCTGCTGCCTGTACAGAATCTTTCTGGAAACTGAAAAAGACTGGTAAGAGTTTCAAATTGTGTATTCGCAATGTGAATAAGGTTATATACTCTCCCCTTGGCTACAAGTAGTCCTAACCCTCATCAGCCCATTAAGCAGTGATGGCTGATCACAAATCCTACTGGAAAAGAAGTATGGTCTATCTCGCATACAGCCCCCTTAGGGACCTGGTGGCCATCTCTCCACCCAGACATTTGTTAGCTGGCTATAGGTATTTCCTATTGTGATATCCCTGATGAAGAGGATCCCACTAAAATACCATTAAATCCCTTCTGTACCATAGATAATGGAAACAAACATTATGGATGTAGGGACACGCGAGCCAGATGCAGGTTGGCTAGTCTAGATTACTAAGTTTGCCTGGCAGACTGTCAAAGCCACAAAGAGTAATGGCTGTGTGGGGGAAAAGCCGACTTTTTCTGTATGTCATGGGAATGTGTGCATACAGGGGCTGCCTGATGGAACCCCAATTCTTCATCAAATTCAGTACACAGCATTGGCCACATTACCAATTAGACAACCAAAAACTATGGCACCCAGAGGGGTCTCTAGATCCTCAAATTTTGCATGACCTTTTTAACTTCTGCAAGTGCTCAAAAGAGTGAAAGGAAATTCCCCTATGTGGAAGCCTTTTCCCTCCCTCACTCACATCCTGAACTATGCTTCTCCAATAGATCATTATCCTCAGCCTTCTGCTCCAGACCATCTGATGTCACTCCCATCTCAGCAACTTGATTTCTCCCCTCCAATAACTAGATCAGAAACCCAAAGCTCCACCAGTTCTCAGACCATCGCCCCCTTTCTGAGGTAGCAGGTACATAGGTACCGCTCCACCGACTCATTCCTCTCATCTCCTGTCAGTGCCCTCACCGGGTCCCACCAGGTCCTCTTACCAGCTAACCCAATGCTCAAACGAGCTGAGGAGAGCCCTGAGACCCTTATCCAAGATGTAATATAATTGGCCTTTAAAGTTGCTTTGTCATCACTGAAAACATGTTACTAAAATTTAAAGTCCCTCACAGGATTTTGGGATCCTCACTCCCGTCTTTCACTCTGCTCTACCTGATCTACTGCTCAAGTTTGCTGCTAGGAAATTCCCAATACCCTTTCGCATTATTCTATTACATCTCTCTTTTCCTCATTCTCAGATCCTCGGAGGTGCTCTCAGCCCCACCTTCCCCGTCTTTCCCCCTCTGTACCAGGCCCACAGAAAAGTCTTAAATGACCTTCTTCAGAAGTCTTCACCATGGCTGAGTTTTGAACTTTCAGCAAAACAGTCCCAATAAAGACTTTAATGTAGATAAACTTTCTCTTTCGTATTGCCCTGTTCTACTTGGCCACTGGCTAAAAATCTCAGTACTTCTAAGCTAGACAACCCCTAACTAGTTTTTCACAAAATATGTGAACAAGTCCTCTGGCCTTCAGCTGGGGCTTCACAGAGATGGCTACATTTCTAAGATAAAGAAATTACCAACCGGGCTCCATGGTAACAGCTGGCAGGGGGAAAATAAGAAATGGAAGAAAAAGCTCTCCTCCTCCCAGGTGTCCTTGAAAAGTTAACTGGCCCAGAACAGAAGGAAAAACAGAAACAAATACTGCTTTTTTAAACTTCTGCAGACTGTGAACTTCTGAGCCCCATCCCTTATATGTTGGGTACAAAATTCTGAAACTACCTAAACTTGAGTTTCATGGGATTAATTGATTACAATATAAGCAATGCCCTCTGAATCCGGTTGCAACCAAATAGGACTGTTTCCCTCTCTTGAGTGCTATCTTAGGTGCCTTGCTTTGTCAGTGCCTACAACAGCATAATACTATATACTTAAACATCGTTTATGTTTTCATGAAATGATCAGGATATGTGATAAATTGTGTAATGGTGCAGATGTTTCCCAGAGTGCTCTATCATGATGCAGGTTCATTTGAAGATCAAATAGGGGGGGCATACAACCGGTTCCACTGGGAACAAATATCCCTCACTTTAGCCATCCTATTCGGAATAGGAGTTGCTGCACGGGTGGGCAGAGGAACCAGTGGCATTGTCCATGGGACACAAAAGATGACCCAATTAGAAGCAGCAATAGAGCAAAAGTAAGATATTAGAAACCTCCTTCAGGGCTTTGCATGAAACTTTAACCTCTCTCTCTGAAGTTGTTTTACAGAACAGTTGAGGGTTGGACCTCCTCTTCATTAGAGAAGGGGGGCTTTGTGCTGCATTGAGGGAAGAATGTTGTTTTTATGCTGACTATACTGGAGTCGTAATAAAATCTATGAGTAAATTTAAAAGACACCTTGAAGAGCATCAACAAATGAGAGAGGGCCCAAAAGGGTGGCTTGAGTCTTGGTTCACACAGTCCCCCTGGTTAACTACGTTTTTATCAAACCTGGCCGGTCCAATAATAATCCTCATATTATTGATAACTATAAAACCCTGTTTGCTCAACCGTGTAATATCTTTTCTCCAGGCTCAAATTGGAGGAGTTAAACTTATGGTAATACCCCACTAGCAGACATTGAATGTGACACCCTCCAATGATCATTTGTATGATTAAAATTAGCCAGAAGAAGAAGTGGGGAATGAAATATTAATAAAATAGGTACCTGTCACATCTTGTTTTTCTGTATGCTTAACAGAACACTGTTGAAATCTTGAGAAATGTTTGCAAAATTTGTTCCCAGAATGTTCTATCCCCAGCTGCCAAATTGCAGAATGTACTCCCTCTCCCAGTTGCATGCAAACCGCCCACTCGCCCTGACCCATCAATACAATTCCCTCCCTTCTCTCTCCAGGGAAAGTATATAAGCTCTACTTCAGCTATTCTCAGGGCTATCTGCTCTATTCAGGTGAGCTCTGAACCCCAGCATTCTGGACACCCAATAAACCCTTTGATGTTGCATGAGATAGCCTGTTGGTAGTCTCCTCCTCTGAAGCTCGCACCACGTTTACTTGGATGATTGAATGTAGAAGAGAACATCCAGTCAAAAAGGGATAGTCTGTAGCATTAGGAAGATAGTCAGTAAGTTTAGGAAGAAGGGTGAGTATAAGATTTGGAACAAAAGTTTCTTAGCAATAGGATTTCGATTAGAGAGTGAATGTAAATGTCAGCACAAGTGAAGAGTCAGTCACAATGATGAAGTGGGGAAAATATGTAGGAAAGCATATATCAATAGAGACATTTCAAAATCAGGCAAAGTATAAAGTGTGTGATAGGATTAGACATTTTGAACAGGGTTGAGTTTAAATATATAATCTTAGGAAGAAACAAATATGTAGTCACAAATAGGATTGACATTTGAGAGCATTGGGCAAATTTCAGGTGGATGAATATTTTGAGAATAATCTTGTGAATAGTTGATTATAAATTCACATACATGAACATGAATGAATTTAGGGAGTGAATATAAGACACATATATTTCATATTTTGAAAAATCTGGAGAGTGTATATATATATATATATATATATATATATATATATATACACACATATATATATATATATATATATACATATATATACATATACATAAAACAAACACACAGACAAAAAAGTAGCAATATATATGTCAATCAAAATTCATTATAAAATATATACCATCCACAGATCTAAAAATATTCATTTTACTGAACATGGATTTATGTATAATGCTGTTCAACTAGCAAGCTCACCCATAGGTTGAATATTCAGTTCCAACAGGGTTTAGTAGGAGTGATCTCTTCTAACAATTTGTATCTGCCAAGTCAGCCACCTCACAAGAATGTACGTGTGGTACCAGATAGGAATCTATATGTGCATATAAGAATACAGAGAAAGGGAGACATCAATTCACATATTTGTTAACCTTAAAGATACAAGGACAACTATTTCAACAAACATTTGACTAGATTTATAACTCCAACTCTGTATCATGCAAAAGGCAAGTCCATCTATACACCATGCCTACTCTGAACTGCTTGTATTTCTATTCTTTATGGGTTATTTTTCTCCATCATATTAGGATTAGTAGTCAGAGTCTGGTAGGGTATGGGTTAGAGTCAGGTATTCAGTATTTTGAATTGAAAATAGGACACTGAATCCAATGTGTATGCAAATATATGCTACGGAAAAATCTTCCCACTCTCCTCCAGAACAATGCCTTGACATTACCTTCGCCCCAAGTAAGACCCAATTAGAGGAGAAGAGTTAGAAAATCTGTGAATACATATCTAGAATGGAAAATGCTCCAGATTTCACATCTTTGCAGGTGGTAGAGGAGTTTCCAAAAGTAAGAGACAGGGTAAACACTCCACAAACATGGAGCTCTGCTGGCCAAAAGACTTTTTGAGAATCTGCCTCTGAGGTTGGGCACTTGAAATATATGTTGTTGTCAGGAGCTTTAGCTTTATTTGTAGTGAAACCATCAAAGCTGTATCTGCATCTATGTGACCTGGAGGAAATGATTACTTATTTTCAAATAAAAATGAGGCAGCAGTGATGAATTCTCTTTTTGTAGGTAAACATTGGCCACTGAGGGCTAAGGGTCTTCCCGTGTGGACTGTGAAACCAATGGTCATCCTCCAATTTTCGTGGTGTTTCTTGCTGCTGCACTGGGAGTTTGGTATTTGCTTCATGAAATACAACGAGTTCAAATGGGACACAGTGCTGAAGGGAGTTCTGTCAGGTGTGGTTGGCAGGGTCTCCAGGAGAATGCACCAACCAGGGTTCTATCTCAAGTAGCTTGCCCCCTTGACAATAGCAACATGATACTGAACATTGCTCTGAAACCTCTCCATATAAAAATATGCCTTTACATATATGGGTGTGATGGTTGCACCATGTCAGTCACAGCCATTTGGAAGCCAATGGAAGATCCACATGGCCCCACCACAGATGTTTTATCACACATTTGCATAACACAGCTCTAGGCCCACTACTTACCAGGCCCCAACTTACTGGCATCTCTGTTCTACACCATTTTCATGAAACCCAGTCAATCAAGGCCCTGTCTGGTATACTCATGATCATCAACAGGACATCAAAGGTCCTCCAGTGCCAGCTGGTCATCGGAATTTCTAAAATTTCATGGTAATTATCTAGCATTTTTTCACAGATGCATTTGGAGGCAATGTTGGTTTCAATTCATTCAGGAACCATTAAATGGTGAGGAAGCTAATTTCAGGGAAATCTCTGGAGCACTCTCACAGGCAAGTCTACCCAAAGAGTGGCCAAAAAGTCACATGAAGCCAGGCCCATTGAGGTCTACAAAGCGAGGTCCAAGTGTGTTTTGAATCTCAATTATGCCTGCCAAGTCTTTCAGAATAAAATCATGTAATATCCTGGCTGTGATTCCCAGTGTTCTGTGGAAAGCCACTCTGGGCCTTGATCCCAGGTTCCAATGGCAACTCTCATTCCTGGCCTCCTAAAATCCCAACACAATTCATGTCAATACTTCTCTGAGGTCAGTTCCAGAACTCAGTCTCTAAGGGGAATCACAGCAGAATTCAAGCCCAGGTTTACCCAGTCATCTCTTCCAACTGCCACACAAATTACCACAATTATAACCAAAACACTCCTACATGGCCCTCATCTTCTACCATAAAGATACTCATCATAACATCTGGATGGAGGTTTTCATGAGAGGCACATCCCAAGACAGTGTCCAAAATAAGCTCCCTTGCCCCTCATTTGCCGAATGTCAGGGTGGCTTGGACACCCTTCCTGTGAACCAGGAGTGATCAAATAGGCCTGCCCTTAATACTGCTTCGCTTCTCCAATTTGAGGCTCTCTGACTGTGGGGTCTAGATTCTTTTTGTGAATTGGAGTCATAAGAAAAGCCAAGCCCCTCTGCAGAGATTTGAAGAACTCATTTCACCCAAAGAATCCCTATTCTGACATGATGGATTTCAGAAACCTAACAAAGGAAGGCAATATAATTCATGCACATTGATTGAACGTTTTTCCATTTTGGTTTAGATGCACATATGGGATCTTTCTTTACATCCATCAGGTGCTGAGAATCTAAGTCACAGCCTAAAACATGGCAAAGGGCCTGAATCAAACACATCCTTTACCAATGAAATTAAGCAAAGAGCCAGAGGTGATGCACATTCATTTCCATTTGAAAACTGTTTTCTTCAGGCTTAACAAAGGGGTTGCATGAGACAAAGACCTTCCTGATATTCAGGGCAACAGAACAATAGGTAAGCAAAAGGCCCAAAGCAGGGTATCTCCACTGAGACTTTCCTGGTCACACTGATATCTGAGTTTTCTGAGATGCTGGCCATTCCATTCAGGTATCCAGTACATGGCCATGTCAAAGACCTTGGATTTGGTACATATCTTGGACACATAACCATGAGCCTATTCTAGAGAGTGGCCAGAATTCAGGAAGAAAACAGGGACTTAGGAAGGTATTAGGTGTTGCCCGTGCATAAGGCAAGCCACACTCCATTCATAAAATGGGCAGGATGAATGCTGGGAAGCTTTATACTAGACATGACACATCCATTGCTGCATTCTCTTTTCTCATGTCTACTACCACAGGCACAGTGGGATACACAGACATGGAAACACTCACCTCTTCAAATGACTTACCGGAAACAGTTCACTCCAAAACAAACAAACCGCCATTCCTACCTATTTTCAGAACATGAGACAAACCACAAACCCACACCCACTCCCAAAAAGGCACCTCCTTCCCCATAGGTGTATGACTAACCAGAGTGTCCTCTGACTGGTGGCCATACTCTGTTCTTCCGAAATGGCCTGTCCTCTCTCAGATCTGTTTTCCTTGGCCAACTCTGTAAAGTTGTAAGGAAAAAGTGGAGAGCCACTACCTGCTTTCTCAGGAAAGCTCCCTATTCAGAGCTCTCCAGGCATTTGGTAATCCCACTTCAGTAGGTACCAAGAATGACTGACTCTATTTTTGGTAAATCCAAACAAGTGAGCCCACTGGGACTGGGCCTGGGACTGCCTCTGGGTGCCTGGCTCCTTGGATACAAAGTTCAGAGAGTTCCATCACCAAGGAAATGAGGTGTGTCACATTCTTTGGAACTGAATGAGGTCACTGCCTTGGCAAATGTAGATCTTATGATGTTCAAAAACTGAAGAAATAATAATGTACCAGTGTCGAATACAAATGAATGACAAATTACATATCATGTCCCATAGGAGTCTACTTGCATTGATGTTAGACTGGGTCAGTTACTGTAGAATAATTAGGATTTGTATGCACCATTCACTGAAGTTAGTTTTCAGTACTAGGAAACAAATATGTATTTCAGGTGGATGAATATTTCTGATTATAATCTTGTGAAAAGTGGATTATAAATCCACATACATGAACATGAATGAATTTAGAGAGTGTATATTAGACACATATATTTCATATTTTGAAAAATTTGGAGAGTATATCTATATCTATATCTATATCTATATCCATATCTATATATATACACACACACACACACAAACACACACACACAACACTCACAGACATTAAAAAGTACCAATATAAATGCCAATCGAATTCATCAGTAAATATATATCATCCACAAATGCAAAAATATTTATTTTACTGAACATGAGTTAATGTATAATGTTGTTCTACTAGGACGCTCTCCTATAGGTTGAATTTTCATTTCCAACAGCATTTAGGAGGAGTGAACTCTTCTCACAATTTGTATCGGCCAAGGCAGCCACTTCACAAAAATGTATGTGTGATACCTGGTAGGATTCTATATATGCATATAAATATACATGTGTGAATAGGCTACAGAAAAGGGAAACAAGAATTCACATATTTGTTAAGTTTAAAAACACATGGAGAATATTTCAATTAAAATTTGACTAGATTTATAACTCCTACCTTATATAATGCAAATGTCAAGTCCAACAATACAACATGTCTCCTCTGAAGTGCTTGTATTTCTATTGTGTTGGGTTAATTTTCTCCATTATATTAGGATGAATAGTCTGAGTCTACTAGGTATGGGTTAGTGTCAGGGATTCAGTATTTCGAATGGAAAATTGGAAAATGAATCCAATGTGTATGTAAATATATGCTGCACAAATATCCTAGTGCTCTCATCCAGAACAATGCCTTGACATTACCTTCACCACAAGTAAGACACAATTAGAGGAGAAGAGTTACAAAATCAGTGAATACATATCTGGAATGGAAAATGCTCAGGAGTTCACAACCTTGGAGGTGGTAGAGCAGTTTCCAAAACTAAGGGACAGGGTAAACACTCCAAAAACATGGAGCTCTGCTGGCCTAAAAACTTTTTGAGAAACTGCCACTGAGTTTTGCACTTGAAATATATGTTGTTTTCTGGAGATTTGGCTTCCTTTGTAGTGAGACCATCAAAGCTGGGTCTGCATCTATGTGACCTGGAGGACATGGTTTCTTATTTCCAAAGAACTAGATAAAGCAGTGCTGAATCCTCTCTTTGAAGGTAAACTGAGGCCACTGTGGACTATGTGTCTCCCCGTGTGGACTGTGAAGCCATTTGGTCCTCTTCCACTTTTTGTGGAGTTTTTTGCTGCTGCACTGTGAGTTTGGTATTTGTTTCACGAAATACTAGGAGCTAAACTGGGACACAGTGCTTGAGGGAGTTCTGTCGCGTGTGGTGGGTCAGGGTCTGCAAGAGAATGCACCAACTAGGCTCCTATCTCTCACAGCTTGCCCCATTGCCCCCTTGTCCATATCAACCTGATTCTTAATTTTCCTCTTAAAACTCTCCATATAACAATATGCCTTTACATATAAGGGTCTGCTGGCTGCACCATGTCAGTTACAAGCCATTTGGAATCCAACGGTATATCCACATGGCCCTACCACGGATGTTTTATCAAACACCTCCCCACCACTGCTCTAGACCCACTACTCAGCAGGCTCCAACTTACTGGCATCTCTGTTCTACACCATTTTCATGAAACTCAGTAAGTCAAGGCACTGTCTGGTATAATCATGATCAGCAACAGGACATCCAATGTTTCTCCAGTGCCACCTGGTCATAGGAATTTCAAAAATTTCATGGTATTTATCTAGCCATTTTTCAAGCATGAAGTTGGAGGCACTGTGGATTTCAGTTCATTCAGCAAACATTAAATGGTGAGGAAGCTCATTTCAATGAAATCTCTGGAGAATTCTCACAGGCACGGCTTCCCAAAGAGTGGACAAACGGTCACATTAGGCCAGGCCCATTGAGGTCTACAATGTGAGGTCCATGTGTGTTTTGACTCTCAACTATGGCTGCCATTTCTTTAAGAATAAAATCATGTGATATCCTTGCTGAGATTTCCAGTCCTCTGTTGAAATCCACCCGGGGCCTAGGTCTCAGTTTCCAAGAGCGACTTTCATGCGTGGCCTCTTAAAATCCCAACAAAATTCATGGCAATGCTTCTCTGAGTTCATTTCCAAAACCCAGTCTCTAAGGGGAATCACACCAGAGTTCAACCCCACGTGTACCCAGTCATTTTTTCCAATGCCACACAAATGACCAAAATCAAAACCAAAACACTCCCACATGGCCCTCATCTTATTCCATATAGTCAATCATCTTAACCTCTGGCTGGAGGTTCCATGAGGGGCGCAGCCCAAGACAGTGTCCAAAATCAGCTCGTTTGCCCCTTATTTGCCTAAAGTCAGGGTAGCCTGGACACCGTTTCTGTGAACCAGGAGTGAACAAATAAGCCTGCCTTTAATACTTCTTTGTTGCTCCAATTTCAGGGCTACTGATTTTAGGTATCAATTCTTTAGGTGATTTAGAGTCAAGCGAAAACACAAGCACCTCTGCAGGGCTTTGAAGAACTCATTTGACCCAAAGAATCCCTATTGTCATTTGATGGAGTGCAGGAACCTAACAGAGGAAGGCAAGAGACTTCATCCACAATGAATGATATTTTTTGCCATTTTGGTTTTGGAAGCTCACATGGGATCATTCTTAAGATCCATCAGGTGCTGAGAATCTAAGTCACAGCCACACACAGGTCCAAAGGCTGATAAAGACACATCTCTTTCCAAAGCAATTAAGCAAAGAGCCACAGGTGAGGCCCATTCATTTCCATTTGAAAACTGTTTTCTTCAGGCTTCACAAAGGGGTGGCCTGAGGCAAAGACCTTACTGACATTCAGTGCAACACAACAATAAGTAAGCAAAAGGCCCAAAGCAGGGTTTCTGCACTGAGATTTTTTTGGTCACACTGATATCTGAGTTTTCTGAGATGCTCGCCATTCTCTTCAGGTATCCAGTACATGGCCATGTCACAGAGCTTGGCGGTGGTACAATTTTTGGACACAAATCCATGAGCCTATTCTGGAGAGTGGCCAGAATTCAGGAAGAAAACAACAACTTAGAAAGATAGCAGGTGTTGCACATCGATAAGACAAGCTGCAGTCCATTCATATATTGGGCAGGATGAATTATGGGAAGATTTTTACTAGACAGGACACATCCATTAATGCATTCTCTTTTCTAATGTCTACAACAACAGACACAGTGGGATACACAGAAACAGAAACCCTCGCCGTGTCAAATGACTTACTAGAAACTGTCCACTCCAAACCAAACAAACCGCCTTTCCTATCTATTCTCAGAACATGAGACAAAACAACAAACCCACACACACTCCCACAAAGGCACCTCCTTCCCCCAAGTAGGTCTGTGACTATCCGGAGTGTCCTCTGACTGGTGGGCCATACTATGTTCCCCCGAAATGGCCTGTCTTCTCTCAGACCTTCTTTCCTTGACCAACTCTGTGAAGAAGTCAGGAAAAAGTGGTTAGCCACTACCTGTTTTCTCAGGAAAGGTCCATCTTCAGAGCTCTCCTGGCATTTGGCCATCCTCACATCATTAGGTACCAAGAAAACTGACTCTGTCCTTGGTAAATCCAAAAAAGTGAGCCCACTGGGACTGGGACTGGGACTGCCTCTGGGTGCCTGGCTTCTTGGATACCAAGTTCAGAGAGTTCCATCACCAAGGAAATGAGGTATGTCACATTCTTTGGAACTGAATGAGGTCACTGCCTTGGCAACCACTTTGTCCTAACAGTTGCTTCCAAGGGTAACATAAGATGGAGGTTGCCCACGCTTCCTGTGACACTTTCATAAGGTAGAATGTATATCAACCATTTGCACCCGGGAACAGCTCTCCACTCAGGCCTGGTTTGGTCCATCTTCTCTACAATAAGAAGAGAGAGATTCAGATTCAGACACATCCCTTCATCCTGACCAGGTTGTTTGCCATGGAAGATGACTTTTGCTCTCTCAGGTGCTTCATACCTGCCTACAACTTCTCCAGGTATCATTTGTGCATGGACATTTGAGGTTCTCATCAAGTGGAAGGTCCCCAACTTTCCTGTATTGTAAGAACTACTCTGACAGCTCTTTTGTCCATTTTGGTTTGGGATGCACACATGGGATTTTTCTTTAGACCCATCATGTGCTGTGAATCTAAGCCACAGCCTCACATAGGGCTGAGAGACTGATTCAGAAACATCCATTTCCAAAGCAATTAAGCAAAGAGGCACAGGTAATGACCATTCTTTTCCATTTGAAAACTATTTTCTGCAGGCTTCACAAAGTGTGGCCTGAGGCAAAGACCTTCCTGACATTCAGGGCAACAGAATAGGTAAGCAAAAGGCCCAAAGCAGGGTTTCTCCACTGAGACTTTCTTGGGCATACTGATATCTGAGTTTTCTGAGATACTCGCCATTCCCATCAGCTATCCAGTACATGGCCATGTCACAGAGATGGAGGTGGTACATATCTTGGACACAAAATCATGAGCGTATTCTGGAGAGTGTCCAGAATTCAGGAAGAAAACAGGAATTTAGAAAGATGGCAGGAGTTGCCCATCCATACGGCAACCTGCAGTCCATTCATAAATTGCACAGGATGAATGCTTTGAAGCTTTCTCGTAGACAGGACACATCCATTGATGCATTCTCTTTTCTAATGTTTACAATCACTGACACAGTATGATATATAGACACAGAAACACTCACCTTGTCAAAGGACTTACTAGGCACAGTCCACTCCAAAACAAACAAACCAGCTTTCCTAACTATTCTCAGAACATGAGACAAAACCACAAACTCACACTCACACCCAAAAAGTCACCTCCTTTCCTCAAGTAGGTCTGTGACTATCCGGAGTGTCCTCTGACTTGTGGGCCATACTATGTTCCCCCAAAATGGCGTGTCCTGTCTCCAATCTGGTCTCTTTGGCCAACTCTGTGAAGTTGTCAGGAGCCCATGGTGAGAAACTACCTGCTTTCTCTGGAAAGGCCAGTCTTCATAATTTCCAGGCATTTGGCTGTCCTCACATCAGTAGGTACAAAGAAAGAGTGACTCTGTCTTGTTAAATCCAAACAAGTTAGCCCACTGGGACATGGAGTGGGTTTGACTCTGTGTGCCTGGTTTCCTGGATCCCAAGATCACAGACTTTCATTACCAAAACTGTAAGGTGATGTCACTTTCTTCAAGATCTGAATGAAGTCACTGCCTTGGAAACCACTTTGTTTTAACAGTTGCTTACATGGTTCCCAAAAGATGGAGGCTGCCTCTACTTGCTGTGACTCATTCATATGTTAGAATGGTATATCAACCATAGGCACCGGGGAACAGCTCTCCACACAGGCATGGTTTGGTCCATCTTCTCTACATTAGGAAGAGAGAGGCTAATTCAGACACATCCCATCAACCTGACCAGGTTGTTTGCCATGGAAGATGACTTTTGCTCTCTCATGTCCTTCATAGCTGCCTACATCTTCTCCAAGGATCATTTCAGCATGGACCTTTTAGGTTTTCAGCAGCTGGAAGATCGCCTATATTCCTGTATTGTAAGACCAACTCTGTCCCTGCTCTTCTGTAAAATTAGATTGAGGGAAAAGTGTATGGTTAGGGTTAATAACATGTTCAATTTGGGTTAGGAATCATTCTCTGGAATGAATATTTGTATTAGGAACCTGTGATATTTATAAGAATATATAGGTGAAATATAAGTATGAAAACAGAAATCTAGGTAAGTTTTGAAGCCCTGAAGGGCATTGGGCCCTTGATTGGGATACTTAGCATTGATTTATGTCCTGCACAGTTGTCTCAGTTAAATCAATATACTATGGCATAGGACCTTCTAATTTGGATGATTGAATGTGGAAGAGAACATCCAGTCAAAAAGGGATATTCAGTAGGATTAGGAAAATAGTCGGTAGGTTTAGATAAAAGAGTGAGTATAGGATTTGGACCAAAAGTTCTTTAGCAATATGGTTTCAGGTAGAGAGTGAATGTAAATGTCAGCACATGTGAAGAGTCAGTCACAATGATGAACTGGGTAAAATATGTAGGAAAGCAATATTTTGAAGACGTATAAATTAATTGGGGGTACAAATAGGTGTACCTTGTGCCTATGAATATAGAGATAATGCATGAATAGACCATACTGTGAATAAATAATATAACTGGTTCGAACTTTAAATAATGGATTGAATTGATTTCTGAAAATATACAGGAAACCTAATATTGATATACAATCATCCATTCCAAACAGTTATGCTTCTAATGGTGATATTAGATTTATGGTTTATCATAAAAAGTGTGTGAGTTTTGCTTCAAAACTGATTATGAAATTAAAAAAAAATGTGTTTGCAGAGAAGTCTCATGAAAAGACCAGTCAAGAAACCGGGAGGAATACATGTGTTCTGAAGCAGGAAATGATTAAAAGTGAAAAAATACCTATAAAGTTGTGAACTTGTGGATGAAATATATATCCTATGATGTGCAAAAACTGCAGAAATATTAATGTAGCAGTGTTGAATATAAATGAACGTCAAAATACACATCATGTCCCATAGGAATCTACTTGCATTGATGTTAAACTGGGTCAGATACTGTAGAATTATTAGGATTTGTATGCACCATTCACAGAAGTGAGTTGTCAGTACAAGGAAACAAATATGTATTTCAGGTGGATGAATATTTCCAATAATAATCTTGAGAAAAGTTGATTATATTTCCTCATGCATACATGAAAGAATGTATGAATGTAGAGAGTGTATATAAGACACATATATTTCATGTTTTGATAAATCAGGAGAGTATATATATATATATATATATATATATATATATATATATATATACCAAAAAAACACAAAGAGAAACATAAAAAAGTAGCAATATATGCCAAATGAAATTTATAATGAAATATATAACATCTACTGATGCAAAAATATATACTTTACTGAACATGGAATTATGTATAATGTTGTTGTACTAGGAAGCTCACCCATAGGTTGAATTTTTAGTTCCAACAGCGTTTAAGAGGGGTAGTCTCTTCACACAATTTATATCTGCCGAGTCAGCAACCTCACAAAAATGTACGTGTGATACCAGGTAGGATTCAATATGTACATATAAAAATACATGTGCTGTATAGGCTACAGAGAAAGGGAGGCAGGGATTCACATATTTGTTAATTTTAAAAACACATGAAAAACTATTCCAAATAAAAATTCACTAGATTTATAACACCTACCATTTATTATGCAAAAGAAAATTTCAAAAATACACCATGCCTCCTCTGACCTGCTTGTATTTCTGTTCTATTTGGGTTATTTTTCTCCATCATATTAGGATTAGTAGTCAGAGTCTAGTAGGGTATGTGTTAGTGTCAGGGATTCAGTATTTTGAATGGAAAATAGGAAAAAGAATCCAATGTCTATCAAATATGTGCTACACAAAATATTTTCCCTCTCTCATCCAGAACAATGCCTTGACATTACCTTCGCCCCAAGTAAGACACAATTAGTGGAGAAGAGTTATAAAATCTGTGAATATATAACTGGAATGGAAAATGCTCATGAGTTCACAACCTTGGATGTGGTAGAGAAGTTTCCATAAGTAAGGGACAGGTTAAAAACTCCACAAACATGGAGCTCTGCTGGCCTAAAGGACTTCTTGATAAACTGCCTCTGAGGTTGGGCACTTGAAATATATGTTGTTTTCAGGAGCTTTAGCTTCCTTTGTCGTGAGACCATCAAAGCTGGGTCTGATTCTATGTGACCTGGAGGACATGGTTTCTTATTTTCTAATGAACATGAGGCAGCAGTGGTGAATTCTCTCTTTTAAGTAAAATGTGACCAGTGCGTGCTAAGTCTCTCCCCATCTGGGCTGTGAAGCCATTTGGTCATCCTCCACTTTTTCATGGTTTTTCTTTCTCCTGCATTGGGAGTTTGGTATTTGCTTCACGAAATACAAGGAGTTCAAAAGGGACACAGTGCTGGATGGAGCTCTGCCACATGTGGTGGGTCAGGGTCTGCAGGAGAATGCACCAACCAGGCTTCTATCCCACATATCCTTTTCCCTTGTCTATTGCAACCTGATTCTTAACATTGCCATGAAACCTCTCCATATAACAAGACGCCCTTACATATTAGTGTCTGCTGACCTCACCATGTCTGTCACAAGCCATTTGGAAGCCAATGGCAAATCCATATGGCCACATCAGAGATGTATTATGACACACATACACACCACTGCTCTAGGCACACTACTCAGCAGGCACCAACTTACTGGCATGTCTGTTCTAGATCATTTTCATGAAACACAGTCAATCAAGGCACTGTCTAGTATACTCATGATAAACAACAGGACATCCAAAGGTTCTCCAGAGACATGTTGTATAGTTGGACTTGACATTTGCATTATATAAGGTAGGAGTTATAAATCTAGTCAAATTTTAATTGAAATATTCTCCATGTGTTTTTAAACTTAACAAATATGTGAATTCTTGTTTCCCTTTTCTGTAGCCTATTCACACATGTATATTTATATGCATATATAGAATCCTACCAGGTATCACACGTACATTTTTGTGAGGTGGCTGTCTTGGCAGATACAAATTGTGAGAAGAGTTCACTCCTCCTAAATGCTGTTGGAAATGAAAATTCAACCTATAGGAGAGCGTCCTAGTAGAACAACATTATACATTAACTCATGTTCAGTAAAATAAATATTTTTGCATTTGTGGATGATACATATTTACTGATGAATTTCGATTGGCATTTATATTGGTATTTTTAATGTCTGTGAGTTGTGTGTGTGTGTGTGTGTGTATAGATATAGATATAGATATAGATATACTCTCCAAATTTTTCAAAATATGAAATATATGCGTCTAATATACACTCTCTAAATTCATTCATGTTCATGTATGTGGATTTATAATCCACTTTTCACAAGATTATAATCAGAAATATTCATCCACCTGAAATACATATTTGTTTCCTGAAAACTAACTTCAGTGAATGGTGCATACAAATCCTAATTATTCTACACTAACTGACCCAGTCTAACATCAATGCAAGTAGACTCCTATGGGACATGATATGTAATTTGTCATTCATTTTTATTCGACACTGGTACATTATTGTTTCTTCAGTTTTTGCACATCACAGGATATACATTTCATCCACAAGTTCACAAATTAATAAGCATTTGTTTCAACTTTCACCACTTCTTGCTTCAGAACACATGTATTGTCAGGGTTTCTTGACTGGTCTTTTCATGAGAGACTTCTTTCCAAACACATTATTTTGAATTTCCATAATCATTTTGAAGCAAAACTCACACATTCTTCATGATAAACCAAAACACAAATATTTCCATTACATATATACCTGGTTGGAATGAATGATTGTATATCAATATACGATTTCCTTTATTTTTCAGATATCAGTTCAATTCATTATTTAAAGTTCAAAAAAGTTATATTATTTATTCACAATATGGTCTATTCATGCTTTTTCTCTATGTTCCTAGAAACAGGGTACACCTCTTTGTACCCCTGATTCTCATTTTACATCTTCAATATATTGCTCCCAGAAATGGTGAAATACTCATGTCATCTCATTATCACAGTAATATTCTGGACAAAAAAATGGAAAGGTCACACTTATGATTGTACCAAAGCCTAAATGGAAAGTGAACATGGATTTCTAAAAACATCCATGTCCAGGTTGCCTAATGCTGTCAATTGTCAATCCTATTGGTGACTACATATTTGTTTTTTTCCTAATTTATATATTCAAACTCAACCCTGTTGAAAATGTCTAATTCTATCACTCACTTTATACTTTGCCTGATTTCGTAATGTTTCTATTGATATCTGCTTTTCTACATATTTTCCCCAGTTCAACATAGTGACTGACTCTTCATATGTGCTGACATTTACATTCACTCAACAACCGAAAGTCTATTGCTAAAGAACTTTTGGTCCAAATCCTATACTCACTCTTCTTCCTAAACCTACCGACTATCTTCCTAATCCTACTGAATATCCCTTTTTGACTGGATGTTCTCTTCTAAATTCAATCATCCAATGTACAAGGTCCTATGCCATTGTATATCGAATTATCTGAGGCATCTTTGCAGAACATCATTCAAAGCTAAGTATCCCAATCCAGGGCAAAACCCTTCTGGGCTTCAAATCATACCTAGATTTCTGTTTTCCTACTTATATTTCACCTCTATATTCTTGTAAATATTGCAGGTTCCCAATACCATTATTCATCACACAGAATCATTCGTAACCCAAATCAAACCTGTTTTTAACCAGAAGTATACACTGTTCCCTCAATCATTTTACAGAAGAGCAGGGACAGAGTGGTTCTTACAATACAGGAAAGTTGGGGACCTTCCACCTGATGAGAACCTCAAATGTCCATGCACAAATGATACCTGGAGAAGTTGAAGGCAGGTATGAAGCACCTGAGAGAGCTAAAGTCATCTTCCATGGCAAACAACCTGGTCAGGATGAAGGGATGTGTCTGAATCTGAATCTCTTTCTTCTTTTTGTAGAGAAGATGGACCAAACCAGGCCTGAGTGGAGAGTTGTTCCCGGGTGCCAATGGTGATATACATTCTACCTTATGAAAGTGTCACAGGAAGCGTGGGCAACCTCCATTTTATGTTACCCTTTGAAGCAACTGTTAGGACAAAGTGGTTGCCAAGGCAGTGACCTCATTCAGTTCCAAAGAATGTGACATACCTCATTTCCTTGGTGATGGAACTCTCTGAACTTGGTATCCAAGAAGCCAGGCACCCAGAGGCAGTCCCAGTCCCAGTCCCAGTGGGCTCACTTGTTTGGATTTACCAAGGACAGAGTCAGTTTTCTTGGTACCTAATGATGTGAGGATGGCCAAATGCCAGGAGAGCTCTGAAGATGGACCTTTCCTGAGAAAACAGGTAGTGGCTAACCACTTTTTCCTGACATCTTCACAGAGTTGGTCAAGGAAACAAGATCTGAGAGAAGACAGGCCATTTCGGGGGAACATAGTATGGCCCACCAGTCAGAGGACACTCCGGATAGTCACAGACCTACTTGGGGGAAGGAGGTGCCTTTGTGGGAGTGGGATTGGGTTTGTTGTTTTGTCTCATGTTCTGAGAATAGACAGGAAAGGCGGTTTGTTTGGTTTGGAGTGGACAGTTTCTAGTAAGTCATTTGACATGGCGAGTGTTTCTGTTTCTGTGTATCCCACTGTGTCCGTTGTTGTAGACATTAGAAAAGAGAATGCATTAATGGATGTGTCCTGTCTAGTATAAATCATCCCATAATTCATCCTGCCCAATATATGAATGGACTGCAGCTTGTCTTATCGATGTGCAACACCTGCTATCTTTCTAAGTTGTTGTTTTCTTCCTGAATTCTGGCCACTCTCCGAAATAGGCTCATGGATTTGTGTCCAAAATATGTACCACCTCCAAGCTCTGTGACATGGCCATGTCCTGGATAGCTGAAGAGAATGGCGAGCATCTCAGAAAACCCAGATATCAGTGTGACTAGGAAAGTCTCAGTGCAGAAACCCTGCTTTGGGCCTTTGCTTACTTATTGTTGTGTTGCACTGAATGTCAGGAAGGTCTTTGCCTCAGGCCACCCCTTTGTGAAGCCTGAAGAAAACAGTTTTCAAATGGAAATGAATGGGCCTCACCTGTGGCTCTTTGCTTAATTGCTTTGGAAAGGGATGTGTATTTATCAGCCTCTTGGGCCTGTGTGTGGCTGTGACTTAGATTCTCAGCACCTGATGGATGTTAAGAATGATCCCATGTGAGCTTCCAAAACCAAAATGGCAAAAAATTTCATTCATTGTGGATGAAGTCTCTTGCCTTCCTCTGTTAGGTTCCTGCACTCCATCAAATGACAATAGGGATTCTTTGGGTCAAATGAGTTCTTCAAAGCCCTGCAGAGGTGCTTGTGTTTTCGCATGACTCTAAATCACCTAAAGAATCGATACCTAAAATCAGTAGGCCTCAAATTGGAGAAACAAAGAAGTATTAACGGCAGGCTTATTTGTTCACTCCTGGTTCACAGAAACGGTGTCCAGGCTACCCTGACTTTAGGCAAATGAGGGGCAAACGAGCTGATTTTGGACACTGTCTTGGGCTGCGCCCCTCATGGAAACCTCCAGCCAGAGGTTAAGATGATTGACTATATGGAATAAGATGAAGGCCATGTGGGAGTGTTTTGGTTTTAATTTTGGTCATTTGTGTTGCATTGGAAAAAATAACTGGGTCCACGTGGGCTTGAACTCTGGTGTGATTCCCCTTAGAGACTGGGTTTTGGAACTGAACTCAGAGAAGCATTGCCATGAATTTTGTTAGGAATTTAAGAGGCCACGCATGAAAGTCCCTCTTGGAAACTGAGACCTAGGCCCCGGGTGGATTTCCACAGAGGCCTGGGAATCTCAGCAAGGATATCACATGATTTTATTCTTAAAGAAATGGCAGCCATAGTTGAGAGTCAAAACACACATGGACCTCACATTGTAGACCTCAATGGGCCTGGCCTAATGTGACCTTTTGTCCACTCTTTGGGAAGCCGTGCCTGTGAGAGTTCTCCAGAGATTTCATTGAAATGAGCTTCCTCACCATTTAATGTTTGCTGAATGAACTGAAACCCACAGTGCCTCCAACTTCATGCTTGAAAAATGGCTAGATAAATACCATGAAATTTTTGAAATTCCTATGACCAGGTGGCACTGGAGAAACATTGGATGTCCTGTTGCTCATTATGTGTATACCAGACAGTGCCTTGATTTACTGAGTTTCATGAAAATGGTGTAGAACATATTTGTGTATGCAAATATGTGCTACACAAAATCTTCCTACTCTCATTCACAACAATACCTTGACACTATCTTTGCCCCAAGTAAGACAAAATAAAAGAAGAAGAGTTAGAAAATCTGTGAATACATATCAGGAATGGAACATGATTGCGAGTTCACAATCTTGGAGGTGGTAGAGGAGTTTCCAAAAGTAAGGGACAGGGTAAATATTGCACAAATATGGAGATGTGCCAGCCTAAAGACTTCTGGAGAACCTGCCTCTGAGGTTGGCCACTTGAAGTATATGTTGTTGTCAGGACCTATGGCTTCCTTTCTAGTGAGACCACCAAAGCTGGGTCTCCATCTATGTGACCTGCAGAACATGGTTTCTTATTTTCCAAAGAAAGTGAGGCAGCAAGGCTGAATTCTCTCTTTGTAAGTAAACTCTTGCCACTGAAGGCTAAGTGTGGCCCCGTGTGGACTGTGAAGCCATTTGGTAATCCTCCACTTTTCATGGTGTTCTTGCTGCTGCACTGGGAGTTTGGTATTGGCTTCAGGAAATACAAGAAATTCAACTGGGTCACAGTGCTGGAGGGAGATCTGTCACGTGTTGTGCGTCAGGGTCTGCAGGAGAATGCACCAACCAGGCTTCTATCCCACATAGCTTGCCCCCTTGACCATAGCAACCTGATTCTGAACATTGACCTGAAACCTCTCCATTCAACAAGATGCCTTTACATACAAGGGTCTGCTGGCTGCACCATGTCAGTTACAAGCCTTTTGGCAGATCCACATAATCCCAACACAGAAGTTTTATCACAGACCTGCAAAACACTCCTCTAGGCCCACTACTCAACAGACTTTAACTTATTTGCATCACTGTTCTACACCATTTTCATGAAACCCAGTCAATCAAGGCACTGTCTGGTACACTCATGATCAGCAACAGGAAATCCAAAGTGTATCCAGTGACACCTGGTGATGGGAATTTCAAATTTTTATGATGTTTATCTAGCCATTTTTCAAGGATGAGGTTGGAGGCACTGTGGGATTTAATTCATTCTGGAAACATCAAATGGTGAGAAAGCCCATTTCAATGAAACATCTGGAGAACTCTCAGAGGCAAGACTTCCCAAAGAGTGGCCAAATGATCAAATGAAGCCAGGCCCATTGAGGTCTACAATGTGAGGTCCATGTGTGTTTTTACTCTCAACTATGGCTGTCAAGTCTTAAAGAATAAAATCATGTGATATTCTGGCTCAGATTCCCAGTGCTCTGTGGGAAGCCCCCTGGACCTAGATCTCAGTTTCCAAAGGCCACTACCATGTGTGGCCTCCAAAAATCCCAACACAATTCATGGCAATACATCTCTGCAGTAATTTCCAAACTCAGTCTCTAAGAAGACTCACACCAGAGTTCAAGCCAAGGTGGACCCAGTCACCTCTTCCATCAGCCAAACAAATGACCACAATTAAAACCAAAATACTCCCACATGGCTCTCAAATACTTCCACATAGACACTCATCATTACCTCTGGCTGGAAGTTTCCATGAGGGGCGCAGCTGAAGACAGTATCCAAAATATGCTCCCTACCCTCATTTGTCTAAAGTCAGGGTGGCTTGACAACCTATCTGTGAACAAGGAGTGATCAAATAGGCCTGCCATTAATACTGCTCTGCTTCTCCAATTTGAGCCTAATGTCTGTGGGGTTTAGATTCTTTATGTGAATTGGAGTCATGAGAAAATCCAAGCACCTATGGGCTTGCCTCTGCAGGGCTTTGAAAAACTTTTTGAACCAAAGGATACCTATTCTCACTTGATGGAAATCAGGAACCTTACAGAGGAAGGCGAGAGACTTCATCCACAAGACTGCTCTTTTTCCATTTTGGTTTTGGATGCACACATGAGATCTTTCCTTAGATTCATCAGGTGGTGAGAATCTAAGTCACAGCCTCACACAGGGCCAAGAGGCTGATTCAGACACATCCCTTTCCATGGCAATTAAGCAAAGAGCCACAGGTGATGCTCATTATTTTCCATTAGAAAACTGTTTTCTTCAGGCTTCACAAAGGGGTGGACTGAGGCAAAGACCTTCGAGACATTCAGGGCAACGGAACAATAGGTAAACAAAAGGCCCAAATCAGTGTTTCTCCACTGACACTTTACTGGTCACACTGATATCTGAGTTTTCTGAGTTCCTCTCCATTCCCTTCATCTATCCAGTACAAGGCCATGTTACAGAGTTTGGAGGTGGTACATATCTTTTACACAAAACCATGAACCTATTCTTGAGAGTGGCCAGAATTCAGGAAGAAAACAGGAACTTAGGAAGATAGCAGGTATTGCCCATTCATAAGGAAAGTCGTAGTCCATTCATAAATTTGGCAGGATGAATGCTGAGAAACTTTCTACTAGACAGAACACATCCATTGATGCATTCTCTTTTCTAATGTCTATAACCACAGACACAGTGGGATACACAAACCCACAACCACACCCACAAAGGCAACACTTTCCTCCAAGTTGGTCTGTGACTATCCAGAGTGTCCTCTGACTGGTGGGCCATACTATGTTCCCCAAAATTGCTTGTTCTGTCTCAAATCTGCTTTCCTTTGCCAACTCTTGAAGTAGTCAGGAGTCAGCGGTGAGCCAATACCTGCTTTATCAGGAAAGAACCATCTTCAGAGCTTCCCTGGCATTTGGCCATCCTCACATCAGTAGGTAAGTGCCGTAGCCCGGCTGGCTGGGCAAAATAACCGGGGGGGTGACGAACAACTTGTGTAGACTGATGCAGCAGGCCTGGAAGCCGTTTATTGTTGAATAAGAGCGGTATTTATACATTTTACACAGCCTATCTAATTAGCATGAAATAGATACAGCAGTCAAACAATAAGGAATCTCCACACTTAATGGCTCGCTTTTGTTACTTCACAAACCACTCCCTCTGGCATTTTGCCAGGCGCCATCCAGACTTCTTTACAGGCTCTAACATTTCTCTGGCAAAATAACAGGTGCCAATCTGACTTGTTTACAGACGTTAACATTTCCCCCTTTTGTTTAATTTAAATAAGGACCATGGTGTTTTTTACAGAAACACCATAAATAACCTGCTAGAAACAGAAAGGGAGGATACAAAATGTTACAATACCAATCCAATTGATGGCTCCATGCAAGAAGCCCTTGGAAAACTTATACCAGCAATGACACCGTTAGCAAAGATACCGAGTTACAAGTTGTTGTAGATTACAGTCTGTTGTCTCAGTCCAGATAAAGCAGTGTCTCAATAGATTAACTCAGAGTTCAGGTAAATCACAGTCCAGGTAAGTTCTCCAGGCAGCTAGCTTAAGTTGTAGTAGCAGAAACAGCGATAGCTCCGAAGTCTCCTCGGGTTCTCAGCCGAAGTTTCCTCCAGTTCTCAGCAACATTGTAAATTCTTCCACCTTTGTTTTCACCGGCACTTGGACGAAGGCAGAAACTCCGGATGGCTAAAGAAAATCCTGTAGCATTTCACTAAGAAAACAACCTTCTGAACAATTTTAGTACATTATCTCAAGGTTTTTTACATTTGAAATAAGCCTTAATAGTACTCATTACTCATCAGCCTGCAGGTGTGGGAGACCCATTGTAGTTACTGGCCTTGGAAATGATCAAACTTCAGGGATGCCAGTGGCATCTTCTGCCAGCTGTAGCATCCTGGGCAGCCCCAGATGGCCCCAGGGAGAGTCCTGGGCTCAAACTTCTTCCGGGCACAGGGAGCAAAACCCTGCGAGACTGTGCCTCCAGGTCAGGTCTAGATTTGGGCTCACAGTGGTGATCCGCTCCCCCGGGCAGGGGGGCGGGGAAGAGCCCTCAACTGCCTCTTGGAAAATTCTTACTGCGCCATGATCGGCTTGGGCAGGTGGCAGCCGCCTTGTCATTTCACGCACCCTCCAGTATCGAAAAGTATCCAGTAATAGCCTTTTGCTGCAACTTTTTTCCTGATAATCCTTCTTCTTCTGAACTTTCTTTTTCTTTCTGACTAGAGTTTCTGGGCTTTTATCAACACATGCCCTAACTATTCTTGGTTCCACTGGGGTGCCTTTTTCTCTTATCAATTTACTTCTCACCCCTTCCATATTTTCATCACAAAGACAATACAACATTTCAAGACAAAACAAGACACAAACATACTGCATCAATCTTCTCCATTTTCTCGAAATGGTCATTTTTAATATCGCCCTATCTGCCTAGGGACGAGCAGATTGCTCCCGTCCTATCTATGGACAGAAAGCTTTTTTCAACCCTTACCCGTGAGTGTCCCAGGGCTCCTTGTAACGGGCCACCATCTGCCGCAGTCCCGCTGCAGCAGAATAACCTGGGGGGTGACGAATAACTTGTGAATGTTGATGCAGCAGGAATGAAAGCCGTTTATTGTAAGATCTGAGCGATATTTATACATTTTACACAGCCTATCTCATTAGCATAAAATAGATACAGCAGTCAACCAATAAGGAATCTTCACACTTAATGGCTCGCTTTTGTTACTTCACAAACCACTCCCTCTGGCATTTTGCCAGGCACCATCCAGACTTGTTTACAGACTCTAACATTTCTCCAGCAAAATAACAGGTGCCAATCTGACTTGTTTACAGACCTTAACAGGTAAGAAGAAAAACTGACTCTGTCTTTGGTAAATTCAAACAAGTGAGACCACTGGGACTGGGATTGGTAATGGCTCTGGGTGCCTGGCTTCCTGGATCCCAAGTTCAGAGACTTTCATCACCAAGGAAGTGAGGTGTGGTCACTTCTTTCAGGAACTGAATGAGGTCACTGCCTTGGCTACCACTTTGTCCTAACAGTTGCTTCCAAGGTTTCCATGAGATGGAGGCTGCCCCTACTTCCTGAGACAATTTCATATGTTAGAATGGTATATCAACCATACGCACCTGGGAAGAGCTTTCCACACAGGCCTGGTTTGGTCTACTCTACATTAAGAAGAGTGAGGCTGATTCAGACACATTCCTTCATCCTTCCAGGTTGTTTGCCATGGAGATGTCTTTTGCTCTCTCAGGTCCTTCAAAGCTGGCTACATCTTCTCCAGAGATCATTTCTGCACGTACCTTTGATGTTCTCAGCAGGTGGAAGATCCCATACATTCTTGTATTGTAAGACCAACACTGTCGCTGCTCTTCAGCAAAGTTAGATTGAGGGAACAGTGTATGATTAGTGTTATTAACATGTTCGATATGGGTTAGGAACCATTCTGCTGCATGAATAATGGTATTGGGAACCTGTGATATTTACAAGAATATAGAGGTGAAATATATGTACGAAAACAGAAATCTAAGTAAGATTTGAAGCCCAGAAGGTCATTTGTCCCTTGATTGGGATACTTAGCGTTGAATTACATTCTGCACAGATGTTTCAGATAAATCGATATACAATGGCATAGGACCTTTCACCTTGGATGATTGAATGTAGAAGAGAACATCCAGTCAAAAAGTGATAGTGGGTAGGATTAGGAAGATAGTCGGTAGGTTTAGGAAGAAGAATGAGTGTAGGATTTGGAACAAAAGTTCTTTAGAAGTAGGGTATCGCTAAGAGAGTGAATGTAAATATCAGCACATGTGACGAGGAAGTCACAATGATTAACTGGGGAAAATATGTAGGAAAGCAGATATCAATAGAGACATTACAAAATCAGGCAAAGTATAAAGTGAGTGACAGGATTAGACATTTTCAACATGGTTGAGTTTGAATATATAATCTTTGGAAGAAACAAATATGTAGTCACCAATTGGATTTTCATTTGAGAGCATTAGGCAACCTGGACATGGATGTTTTTAGTAATCCATGTTCACTTTCCATTTAGGTTTTGTACAATCATAAGTGTGACCTTTGCTTTTTGTGTCCAGAATATTACTGTGATAAAATGTATATGTAGATCAGGTGACATGAGTATTTCTTCCACCATTTCTGGGAGCTATATTTTGAGGACGTATAAATTAGTATTGGGGGTACAAAGAGGTGTACCTGTGTCTATGAATATAGAGATAATTCGTGAATAGACTGTACTGTGAATAAATAATATAACTGGTTCCACTTTAAATAATGGATTGAATTGATATCTGAAACTAAGTAAGAAATCTTATATTGATATAGAACCATTCATTCCAACCAGTTACACATCTAATGGTAATATTAGTGTTATGGTTTATTGTGACGGGTTTGTGAGTTTTGCTTCAAATGTGATAATGGAAATTGAAAATAATGTGTTTGGAAAGAAGTCTCATGAAAAGAGCAGTCAAGAAACATGGAGGAATACATGTGTTCTCAAGCAGGAAGTGATTGAAAGTGAAACAAATGCCTATAAATTTGCGAAATTTTGATGAGACATATATGCTATGATGTGCATAAACTGAAGAAATAGTAATGTACCAGTGTTGAATAAAAATGAACGTCAAAATGCACATCATGTCTACTTGCATTGATGTTCAACTGGGTCAGTTACTGTAGAAATATTAGGATTTTGGGGGGGGATTAATAATACAATTTATTTTAGCACTAGCATGCCACAGAATGTAGAGGAAAGATCAATGGATTTTTAGTTATAGCACTAATAATCTAACATTTAGTGACTATTTTGGATAGTCTAAAATTACATAAGGCTATGTAACATAATTTTTTTTATTTAACATTCATCAAAGCTTGGAATTTTCATAATATTTCTTCTTTTTTATTTTTTATTTTTTCAGTTGTTGATTGACCTTCATTTTGTTTATTTGTATGCGGTGCTGAGAATAGAACCATGTGCCTTACACATGCTAGAAAAGCATGTTACCACTGAGCCACAAACCCAGCCCCTCCACTTTTATCTTAACATCATACACTCATGTCCCTCTTCTTTACTCACTTTCTTCCCCATTTTCCCCCTTCTCTCCCTTCCTTTTTCGTTTCCCCTCCATATCTATTTTTCTCTCATGTCATTACAAACAGTAGTATGCTATGAAATTTAAGTTTAAGACTGTTTTTTATAGTCATTCTTTTTCTTGAGAAAATCTAAAAATTATAATCACCTGATAGATATATTACAATACATTTATTACACATATGTATCTATATTCATGCATATGCATTACATATATTATATATATATACATATATATTTAAAAGTACTTTGATTTTCCTGTTAGAAATAATATAGACCAAGTCTTTCTTAATTCTCAATTCTTCCATAATTAACATCTTACAGTGAAAATCAAATAAACATATTTAAGTAAAAAGGTATCATTCTTATTTATCAATACTGATAATTTAAGGTTTTATATCACATTAAGCTGTAATATGGCATATTAACTCTTATGAATTAGAGAAATTTTATTTGAACAACCTATTATTTAAGGACCATATGCACTGACATTTTAAATGGCGTTCTTGTGATTTCTATTTCTATCAATTGTGTATTAATTGCCAAATACTTATTTTAGTACTTTTCATGTTCATAATTGATATAAAGTCAATTGTTTAATTCTTCTTGTAAGTAGTTACTTATTACAGTAGGGACATTATTAATAATACATCATCTTTATAAGAAAAATGGTACAAATTTATTTTCATGCAAAATTAAGAATAATTGCATGCTCTAAATGTTTGATTGTTGATACATATAATAAAGAGCTTTTGATGAGTCTCTTCCCCAGTAAAACATAAAATGCAAAGATAATGTCCAAATAAAGATAAGAAAAATACACATTATCAGCTAGAAACTATTAAATAAAAGATGAAAAGAACAATCCAACACATTGTACGAACTTGTCAGATGAGGTAGTATTCTGGAAGAATAGCCTAAGACTAGACCTTGTCCATGTCAAAATATTCACGAAAAAAATGAAGTATGAAAAGTGTAGAAAATGCTATGAATTTTTCATGAAGATAGGTGAATTATCCTTTCATCTCAATTTATGTGCATTTTCTGGTAAAATAAATTTGTGATATTTACAACTACACAAAACAAAGTTTCTGCATAGCAAAATGAATACATCTGAACCCATTTTTAGCTGATTTCTTCCCACTAAATTTTAAACCTTTATTTATTTATTTATTTATTTTTATTGGTTGTTCAAAACATTACAAAGCTCAAGATATATCATCTTTCATACATTTGACTCAATTGGGTTATGAACTCCCATTTTTTCCCCAAATACGAATTGTAGAATCACATCGGTTACACATTCACACTTTTACATAATGGCATATTAGTGACTGTTGTATTCTGCTACCTTTCCTATCCCCTACTATCCACCCTCTCCTCCCCTCCCATCTTCCCTCTCTACCTCATCTGCTATTGTTCAATTCTCTCCATTGTTTCCCCCCCCACTTCCCCTCACAACATTTTATATGCGATTTTGTGTAACATTGAGGGTCTCCTACAATTTTCATAAGCTTTCCCTTCTCTCTCCCTTTCTCTCCCCACATTCGTCTTTGTTTAATGTTAATATTTTCCTCATGCTCTTCCTCCCTGTTCTGCTCTTATTTGCTCTCTTTATATCAGAGAAGACATTTGGCATTTATTTTTTAAGGACTGGTTAGCTTCGCTTAACATAATATGCTCTAATGCCATCCATTTCCCTGCAAATTCTATGATTTTGTCATTTTTGTGCTGTGTAATACTCCATTGTGTATAGATGCCACATTTTTTTTATCCATTAATCTATTGAAGGGCATCTAAGTTGGTTCCACAGTCTAGCTATTGTGAATTGTGCCGCTATGATCATTGATGTGGCAGTATCCCTATAGTACGCTCTTTTAAGATCCTCAGGGAACAGTCCAAGAAGGGTGATAGCTGGGTCAAATGGTGGATCCATTTCCAGCTTTCCCAGGAATATCCATACTTCTTTCAAAATTGGCCTCACCAATTTGCAGTCCCACCAGCAGTGTACAAGTGTACACTTTTCCCCACATCCTCGCCAACACTTATTGTTGTTTGACTTCATAATGGCTGCTCATCTTACTGGAGTAAGATGGTATCTTAAGGTGGTTTTGATTTGCATTTCTCAGACTGCTAGAGATGGTGAGCATTTTTTCATGTACTTGTTGATTGATTGTATGTCCTCCTCTGTGAAGTGTCTGATTAGGTCCTCGGCCCATTTGTTGATTGGGTTATTTGTTATCTTATTGTTTAATATTTTGAGTTCTTTGTATATTCTGCATATTAGGGCTCTATCTGAAGTGTGAGGGGTAAAAATTTGTTCCCAGGATGTAGGCTCTCTATTTACCTCTCTTATTGTTTCTCTTCTTGAGAAAAAAACTTTTTAGTTTAAGTAAGTCCCATTTGTTTTTTTCTTGTTATTAACTCTTGGGCTATTGATGTCTTATTAAAGAATTTGGAGCCTGACCCCACAGTATATAGATCGTAGCCAACTTTTTCTTCTATGAGACGCAGTGTCTCTGATTTGATATCTAGCTCCTTGATCTATTTTGATTTAACTTTTGTGCATGGTGAGAAAACGGGATTCAGTTTCATTTTGTTGCATATGGATTTCTAATTTTCCCTGCACCATTTGTTGAAGATGCTATCCTTCATCCATTGCATGTTTATAGCCACTTTATCAAATATAAGAAAGTTGTAATTTTGTGGATTGGTTTCTCTGTCCTCCATTCTATACCATTTGTCCACCTGCCTGTTTTCGTACCAGTACCACACTGTTTTTGTTACTATTGCTTTGTAGTAAAGTTTGAACTCTGGTATCGCTATACCTCCCGATTCACACTTCCTGCTTAGAATTTCTTTTGCTATTCTGTGTCTTTTGTTTTTCTATATGAATTTCATGATTGCTTTATCATTTCTACAAGAAATGCCATTGGGATTTTGATTGGCATTGCGTTAAACCTGTATAGAACTTTGGGTAATTTCGCCATTTTGATGAATTTAGTTCTGCCTATCCATGAACAGGGTACATTTTTCCATCTTCTAAGATCTTTTTCTATCTCTCTCTTTAGGGTTCTGTGGTTTTCACCTCTTTTGTTAGGTTGATTTCCAAGTATCTTATTTTCTTTGAGGATATTGTGAATGGAGTGGTTTTCCTCATTTCAATTTCAGAAGTTTTGTTGCTGATATACAGGAATGCCTTTGATTAATGCGTGTTGGTTTTATATCCTTCATTTATTAACTCTAGCAGTTTCTTTGTAGACCCTTTTGGGTCTGTTAAATATATTACCATGTCATCCACAAATAGCGATAATTCAAGTTCTTCTTTTCCTATTTTTATGCCTTTAATTTCTTTTGTCTGTCTAATTGCTCTGGCTAGTATTTCAAGAACTAAATTGAATAGAAGTGGTGATAGAGGGCATCCCTGTCTTGTTCCAGATTTCAGAGGGAATGCCTTCAGTTTTCTCCATTTAGGATGATCCTAGCCTGAGGTTTAGCATATATAGCTTTTACAATGTTGAGGTAAGTTCCTGTTATTTCTAGTTTTTCTAGTGTTTTGAACATAAAGGGATGCTGAACTGTGTCGAATGTTTTTACTACATCTATCGAGATGATCATATGGTTCTTGTCCTTAAGTCTATTGATGTGGTGAATAGCATTTATTGATTTCCGTATATTGAACCAGCCTTGCATTCCAGGGAAGAATCCTACTTGATCATGGTGCACAACTATTTTGATATGCTTTTGGATTCAATTCACACGGATTTCATTGAGAATTTTTGCATCCAAGTTCATTAGAGATATTGGTTGTAGTTTTCTTTTTTGAAGTGTCTTTGTCTGGTTTTGGGATCAGGGTGATTTTGGACTCCGAGAATGAATTTGGAAGAGCTCCTTATTTTTCTATTTCTTGATATAGCTTGAAAAGTATTGGTACTAATTCTTCTTTGAAGGTTTTTTTGAACTCTGCTCTATACCCATCAGGTCCAGGGCTTTTTTTGGTTGGTAGTATTTTGATGGCTTCTTCTATTTCTTCCTTTGTTTTTGGTCTGTTTAAATTGTGTGTGTCTTCCTGACTGAATCTGGGTAGATCGTATGACTTAAGAAATTTGTCGATATTTTAACTATCTTCTATTTTATTGGAATATAGGGTTTCAAAATACTTTCTAATTATCTTCTGTATTTGTGTACTGTCTGTTGTGATATTGTCTTTTTCATTCCATATGTTAGTAATTTCAGTTGTCTCTCTTCTTCTCATCCTTAGCATGGCTAAGGGCCTGTAAATCTTATTTATTTTTTCAAAGAACCAACTTTTAGTTTTATCAATTTTTTCAATGTTTTTTTTTGTTTCAATTTCGTTGATTTCTGCTCTAATTTTAATTATTTCTTGTCTTCTACTACATTTGCTGTTGTTTTGCTCTTCCTTTTCTAGGTTTTTGATGTGTACTGTGAGTTTATTTATTTGTTGTTTTATTCTTTTTTTGAGGAAAGAACTCCAAGAAATGAATTTCGCTCTTAAAACTGCCTTCTTTGTGTCCCATAGATTCCAGTACGATGTGTCTGTATTGTCATTTGATTCTAAAAATATTTTTATCTCCTCCTTTATGTCTTCTGTAACCCATTGATCATTCAGTAGAATATTGTTCATTTTCCATGTGATGTAGGATTTTTCCTTCCTTCTTTTATCATTGATTTCCAGTTTCATTCCATTATGATCAGATATGGTGCATGGTATTTTCTCCACGCCTTTATATTTACTAAGAGTTGCCCAATGGCATAATATATGGTCTAACTTGGAGTAGGATCCATGTGCTGCTGAGAATAAAGTGTATCCACTTGATGATGGTTGATGTATTCTATATATGTCGGTTACGTCAAGGTTATTGATTGTGCTGTTGAATTCTATAGTTTCTTTATTCAGTTTTTTATAGAGGATCTGTCTAATGGCGAGAGCGGTGTGTTGAAGTCACCCATAATTATTGTGTTGTAGTCTATTTGACTCTTGAACTTGAGGCGAGTTTGTTTTATGAGCATTGCAGCTCAATTGTTTGGTGCATACCAATTGATAATTGTTATGTCTTGTTGGTGGATGGTTCCTTTTAACAATATATAGTGTCCTACTTTATCCCTTTTGATTAATGTAGGTTTGAAGTTGATTTTATATGATATGAGTATGGCCACTCCTGCTTGCTTCCGAGGGCCATATGAGTGGTATGATTTTTCCCAACCTTTCACTTTCAGCCTGTGTATGTCTTTACCTTTCATATGAGTCTCTCGAAGGCAGCATATTGTTGGATTTATTTTTTTGATCCAGGTTACTAGCCTATGTCTCTTGATTGGTGAGTTTAGATTTTTAACATTTAAGGTTACAATTGAAATATGATTTGTACTTCCAGTCATGTTTATTTATTTATTTATTTTAATTTGGGTAGTTTTTACTTTTTGGTTTTTTTCTTACCCCTTTACTGAGATACCTCCCGCTGTTAGTTTTGGGCACTATTTTTCAATTCCTCTTCTTGTAGTATTTTGCTCAAAATGCTTTGCAGTGCTGGTGTTCTGTCTGCGAATTCTTTTAGCTTTTATTTATCAGGAAGGACTTAATTTCATTGTCAAATCTGAAGCTTAATTTTGTTGGATACAGTACTCTTGGTTGGAATCCATTATTTTTCAGTGTTTGAAATACATTGTTCAAAGATCTTCTCGCTTTCAATGTCTGTGATGAAAAATCAATTGTTAACCTTATTGGTTTACCCCTGAATGTTATCTGCCTACTTTCTTTCGTAGCTTTTAATATTCTCTCCTTGTTCTGTATGTTGGCTATCTTCATAATTATATGTCTTGGAGTTTGTCTATTATGGTTTTGAATTTTTGAGGTCCTGTAGGCTTCCAGGATATGGCAATCCATTCCATCTTTCATCTCTTGGAAGTTTTCTAGAATTATTTCATTTAATATGTTGTTCATTCATTCGGTTTGAATTTCTATGCCTTCTTCTATCCCGATGACTCCCAATTTTGTTTTTTTTATGACATCCCATATCTCTTGAATAGTTGCTCATGGGATTTAAGCATGTTTTCTGTGTTGACTATATTCTTTTCAAGTTGACAAACTTTGTCTTCATTATCTGATGTTCTGACTTCTACTTGATCTAGTCTATTTGTAATATTTTTGTTTGAGTTTTTAATTTGGTTTATAGTTTCCTGCATTTCTAGAATTACTGTATGATTTTTTAAAAGATCTCTATCTCCTGGTAAAGCTTGTTCTTTGCCATTTGAATTTGTTTGTTTAATTCATTTTCAAAATATACTTTTATCCTTAGACTTGCTGCCTCATGTCTTCTCTCTTATTCCTTTCCATCTGAGTTAGGTATGACTTAAGTTTTTTCCCTATCCCTGTTTCTGATGCTTCTAGGTTCTCCTGTAGTATTAAGTTGTCCTTCATTGTTTGTACACCTTGTTTTTCCTTGTTTTTTCATGATGTTCACGTCATTTTCCAGCTCTATTTGATTGCTGTGTTTCTGCTCTCTTCTATAGATTTGTTATGGGTTTATATATCTCTGTTTTCTCTCCTTTGTGTTGGTAGACTATGCCTGCTTAAGTGGATTCCGCTGTTAAGGAATTCTGACGGCCGAGCTCCAGTGATGTCACCTCTCTGCTGTGGTGGGCCCCAGGCTCCTTGCCGGAGTGTCCGAATTGGGTGGGTGGACTGGATTGTCTCTGGTTGGTTTCAGCTCCCGGTCGCTGGCAGGCCGGCAGTCTCCAGCCACCCAGTAGCGCGGGCAGCTTGTGGTCTGTCTTCAGCTGGTGGGTGATCTCTAGCCACACAGTTGCGCGTTCGGTCGCCGGCAGGCGCGCGTTCTCCAGCCGTCAAGACATAGCGTCAGCAGGTGGGCTGGCGCCAGCAGGAAGGTGGTCTCCAGTTGCCCAGTCACACTGGCAGTGGGCCGGCGTTCTCCAGCCAGCCAGTCAGGAGGGCCTGGCCTCTAGTCCCCTGGATTATCCTACTAGTCCTGATTTCTCCTGCTAGACCAGATTTCTCCTGAGTGATGCTTCTCGGCAGCTCAAACTGTTCTCTGGGTCTGCCGTTTGTTGGGTGGGGAGGGTGTCTATTGGGAACCCTGGAACTCTATTGTTTTAATTTTTTTCGCTTGCCAATCGCCCCGCACTGGCTAGACAAGTTTCATTTTTGCCGCTGATGGGAAGGGGAGATGAAGGTCAGGTGCCTCTAGTTTTCCCCCTGTCTTTATGCAGACTTCCTCTGATTATTCCTCCCCCAAAAGCCTAGGAGATATTTTATGCGAATTCCCCTCTGTATGTGAGATGAGCTGAGAAACACACACCTGTTTTATTCTTGCAATCTGTCAGGGAGTGGTGGTGGTTACTTCAGCTCTCCAAGATGGTGGCTGTTGGTTTCCTTTGTGGAGTTTCTGCTTTGGGGCATAGAAATGTACTGCTAACTTCCCCGTCTGAAATCCCGAATTCAGCTGGGGGCTCAGTGGATGCTCAGCCAGCAGGATTCCACAGAATCCGCAGCAACGTTTCTCCCTGCTTGCTGGTCGCTTCTCGGTGGTGCCTCACCATTTGTAGACACAGGGCAGGTCACGCGGATCAATCAGAATGGATCTCCAGTTGCACAAGTGGCTTGTGTTTGAGACTCAATTACCGGACCTCGGTGGTGGAAATCATTCTTCTAGGTTTCGGTAAACACCCATTTTCCTGTAAGATCCTAACAAGATAGTTTTTCATTGCTCAAACTCGTTATTCACTTGCGCAGTGGCAGGGTACACTGGGTGTGATACACTGTCTTCACAGCCATCTTGCAATGCCGAAATATTAGGATTTGGATGCACCATTTACTGAAAACTGTTTCAGTACTAGGAAAAAATATGTATTTCAGGTGAATGAATATTTCTGAGAATAATTTTTTAAAAATTGGATTATAAATCCACATACATGAATATGAATGAATTTAGGGAGTGCAAAATAAGACACAAATATTTCATATTTTGAAAAATCTGGAGAGTATATATATATATATATATATATATATATATATATACACACACACACACACACACAGACATTAAAAACTAGCAATATATATGCCAATCAAAATTCATCATGAAATACATATCATCCACAGACCCAAAAATATTCATATACTGAACATGGATTTATGTATAATGTTGTTCAACTAGGAGGCTTACCCATAGTTTGAATTTTCAGTTCCAACAGCATTTAGGAGGAGTGATCTCTTCTCACAATTTGTATTTGCCAAGTCAGTCACCTCACAAAAATGTACGTGTGATACCAGGTACAATTCTATATGTGCATATAAAATTACATGTGCTGAATAGGCTACAGAGAAAAGGAGACAGGAATTCACATATTTGTTAACGTTCAAAACACACGGAGAACTATTTCAACAAAAAAAATGACTAGATTTATAACTCCTACCCTATATAATGCAAAAGGCAATTCCAACTATACACCATGCCTCCTCTGAACTGCTTGTATTTCTATTCTGTTTTGGTTATTATTCTCTATCATATTACGATTAGTAGTCAGAGTCTAGTATGGTAGGGGTTAGAGTCAGGGATTCAGTATTTCGAATGGAAAATTGGAAAATGTATCCAATGTGTATGCAAATATGTGCCACACAAAATCTTCCCACTCCTCCAGAACAATGGCTTGACATTATCTTCGCCCCAAGTAAGACATAATTAGAGGAGAAGAATTAGAAAATCAGTGAATACTTCTCTGGAATGTAATATGCTAAGAAGTTCACTACCTTGAAGGTGGTACAGGAGTTTCCAAAAGTAAGGGACAGGGTGAACACTCCATAAACATGGAGCTCTGCTGGCCTAAAGACTTCTTGAGAAATTTCCTCTGAGGTTGGGCACTTGAAACATATGTTGTTATGAGGAGCTTTAATTCCTTTGTACTGAGATCATCAAAGCTGGGTCTGCACCTATGTGACCTGTAAAACATAGTTTCTTATTTTCCAATTAACATGAGACACCAGTCCTGAATTTGATCTTTGTAGGTAAACTGTGGCCACTGGGTTCTAAGTGTCTCCCTGTGTGGACTGTGAAGCCATTTGTTCATCCTCCAATTTTCATGGTGTTTCTTGCTGCTGTATTTGCTTATGAAGTAAAAAAAAGATCACCTGGGACACAGTGCTTGAGGGAGTTCTGTCACGTGTGGTGGGTCAGGGTCTGCAAGAGAATATACCAACAATGCTTCTATTCCACATAGCTTTTCCCCTTGACCACAGCAACATAATTCTCAACATTGCCCTGAAACCTCTCTATATAACAAGATACCATTACATATAAGGGTCTGCTGGCTGCACCATGTCAGTCACAAGGCATTTGGAAGCCAATGGAAGATCAACATGGCCCCACCACAGATGTTTTATCACACACCTCCCCTCCTCTGATCTAGGCCCACTACTCAGCAGGCTCCAATTTACTGGCATCTCTGTTATACACCATTTTGATGAAACCTAGTCAATCAAGGCACTGTCTGGTATACTCATGATCAGCAACCGGTTTTCCAAATTTTCTCCAGTGCCACCTGGTCATGGAAATTTCAATAATTTTATTGTATTTATCTAGCCATTTTTCACGGATGAAGATGGAGGCACTGTGGATTTCAATTTGTACAGGAACCATTAAATGATGAGAAACCTCATTTCGATGAATGCTCTGTAGAACTGTTAAAGACAAGGCTTCCCAGGGAGTGGCCAAAAAGTCACATGAAATCAGACCCTTTGAGGTCTACAATGTGAGGTCCATGTGTGTTTTGACTGTCACCTATGCCTACCAAGTCTTTCAGAAAAAAAAATCATGTGGTATCCTGGCTGAGATTCCCAGTGCTCTGTGGAAAGCCACCCTGGGCCTAGATCTCAGTTTCCAAGGGAGACTCTCATGCGTGCCCTCCTAGAATCCCAACACAATTCATGGCACAAGTTCTCTGAGATCAGATCCAGAATGCACTCTCTAAGTGTAATCACACCAGAGTTCAAGCCCATGTGGACCCAGGCATCTCCTTTAACAGCCACATAATGACCACAATTAAACCAAAACACTCCCACATGGCCCTCATCTTTTTCCATATAGATACTCATCATAACCTCTGGCTGGAGGTTTCCATGAGGGGCACATTCCAAGACAGTGTCCAAAATAAGCTCCCTTGCCCCTCATTTGCCTAAAGTCAGGGTGGCCTGGACATACTTCCTGTGAACCCGGAGTGATCAAATAGGCATGCCGTTAATACTGCACCGCTTCTTCAATTTGAGGCCTACTGAGTTAGAGGTATAGATTCTTTATGTAAATTAGAGTCATGAGAAAACCCAAGCACCTTTGCAGGGCTTTGAAGAACTCAATTGACACAAAGGATCCCTATTCTCACTTGATAGAGGTCAGGAACCTCACAGAGGAAAGCGAGACTTTATCCACAATGACTGGTGTATTTGCCATTTTGGTTTTGGATGCACACATGGGATCTTTCTTTAGATTAATCTGGTGCTGAGAATCTAAGCCACAACCTCACACAGGGCCAAGATGCTAATTCAGACACATCCCTTTCCAAAGCAATTAAGCAAAGAGCCACAGGTGATGCCCAATCATTTCCATTTGAAAACTGTTTACTTCAGGCTTCACAAAGGGGTGGCCAGAGCAAGAACTTCCTGACATTCAGTTCATCAGAACAATATATAAGCAAAATGCCCAAAGCAGGGTTTTTCCACTGAGATTTTCCTGGTCACACTGATATCTGAGTTTTTTGAGATGCTCGCCATTCCCTTCAGCTATCCAGTACATGGCCATGTCACAGAGCTTGGAGGTGGTATATATGTTGGACACAAAACCATGATCCTATTCTGGAGAGTGAACAGAGTTCATGAATAAACCTGGAAATTAGGAATGTATTAGGTTATGCCCATCTTTAAGTAAAGCCGCAAACCATTCATAAATTGGGCAGGATGAAATGGGAAGCTTTCTACTAGACAGGACACATCCATTGATGCACTCTCTTTTCTAATGTCTACAACCACGGACACCATGGGATACACAGACATAGAAACACTCTCCTTTTCAAACGACTTACGAGAAACAGTTCACTCCAAACCAAACAAACCACCTTTTTTTCCTATTCTCACAACATGAGACAAAATCACAAACTCACAACCACACCCACAAAGGCACCTTTTTACCCTAAGTAGGTCTGTGACTCTATGGAGTGTCCTCTGACTGGTGGGCCACACAATGTTCCCCCGAAATGTCCTGTCCTGTCTCAGATATGGTCTCCTTGGCCATCTCTATGAAGTTGTCAGGAGCCAGCGGTGGGCCACTATCTGCTTTTTCAGGAAAGGCCCCTATTCAGAGCTCTCTTGGCTTTTGGCCATTCTAACATCAGTAGGTACAAAGAAAGACTGACTCTGTCCTTGGTAATTCCAAACAAGTGAACCCACTGGGACTGGTACTGGGACTGGCTCTGTGTGCCTGGCTTCCAGGATTCTAAGTTCAGAGAGTTCCATCACCAAGGGAGTAAGGTGAGGTCACTTCCTTCAGGAACTGAATGAGGTCACTGCCTTGGCAAACACTTTATCCTAACAGTTGCTTCCAAGTATCTCATTAGATGGAGGCTTCCCCTACTTCCTGTGAAACATTCACAAGTTAGAATGGTATATCAACCATAGGAACCCGGTAATAGCTCTCCACACAGGCCTGGTTTGGTCCATCTCCTCTACATTGAGAAGAGAGGTTCTGATTCAGACACATCCCGTCATCCTGAGAGGTATTTTGCCATGGAAGATTACTTTTGCTTTCTCAGGTCCTCCATAGCTGACTACATATTCTCCAGGGATCATTTCTGCATTGAACTTGTGGTTCTCAACAGGTGAAAGATCCCCTACATTCCTGTATTGTAAGACCAACTCTGTCCCTGCTCTTCTTTAAATTTACATTGAGGGAACAGTGTATTGTTAGGGTTAATAAAATGTTTGATTTGGGTTAGAAATCATTCTGCTGGATGAATAATGGTATTGGGAACCTGCGATATTTTTAAAAATATAGAGGTGAAATATATAAATGAAAAAAGAAAGTCTAGGTAATTTTGAAGCCCAGAGGGGCAATGGGCCCTTCATTGGGATACTTAGCTTTGATTTACGTTGTGCACAGATATCTCAGATAAATCGATATACAATGGCATAGGACCTTGTTCCTTTTATGATTAAAATTCGAAGAGAACATCCAGTCAAAAAGGGATAGTAAGTAGGATTAGATAGATATTCGGTAGGTTAACAAAGAAGAGTGAGTATAGGATTTGGAACAAAAGTGCTTTAGCAATAGGGTTTGGGTAAAAGTGAGAAAGTAAATATCAGCACACTTGAAGGGTCAGTCACAATGATGAACAGTGGAAAATATGTAGGAAAGCAGATATCAATAGAGATATTACAAAATCAACAAATGGGCCAAGGACCTGAACAGACACTTCTCAGAAGAAGACATACAATCAATTAATAAGTACATGAAAAAATTCTCACCTTCTCTAGCAGTCAGAGAAATGCAAATCAAAACCACCCTAAGATACCATCTCACTCCAGTAAGATTGGCAGCCATTAGGATGTCAAACAATAATATGTGCTAGCGAGGATGTGGGGAAAAGGGTACACTTGTACATTGCTGGTGGGACTGAAAAATGGTGCGGCCATTATGGAAAGCAGTATGGAGATTCCTGGGAAAGCTGGGAATGGAACCACCATTTGACCCAGCTATCGCCCTCCTCGGACTATTCCCTGAGGACCATAAAAGAGCATGCTATAGGGATACCGCCACATCAATGATCATAGCAGCACAATTCACAATAGGCAGACTGTGGAACCAACCTAGATGCCCTTCAATAGATGAATGGATAAAAAATAATGTGGCATCTATACACAATGGAGTATTATGCAGCACTAAAAAATGACAAATTCATGGAATTTGCAGGGAAATGGATGGCATTAGAGCAGATTATGCTAAGTGAAGCTAGCCAATCCTTAAAATACAAATGCCAAATGTCTTCTTTGATTTAAGGAGAGCAATTAAGAACTGAACAGAGGGAAAGAGCATGAGGAAAATATTAACATTAAACTGAGACAAGTGATGGGAGGGAAAGGGAGAGAGAAGGGAAATTGCATGGAAACGGAAAGAACCCTCATCATTATATGAAATCACATATACGAGGTTGTGAGGGGAAAGGGGGGGAAGGGAGAGAACGGAACAACAACAGATGAGGTAGAGAGGGAAGATGAAAGGGGAGGGGAGGGGGGATAGTAGGGGATAGAAAAGTCAGCAGAATACAACAGTCACTAATATGGCATTATGTAAACATTGTGAATGTGTAACTGATGTGATTCTGCAATCTGTATTTGGGGTAAAAATGGAAATGCATAACTCACTTGAATCAAATGTATGAAAGATGAAAAAAAAATTTAAAAAGTACTAAATTGGCTCATCGTAACAATAAAAAAAGAGATATTACAAAATCAGGCAAATTATAAAGTGAGTGATATGATTAGATATTTGCAACAGGGTTGATTTTGAATATATAATCTTAGGAAGAAACAAATATGTAGTCACCAATAGGATTGATATTTGAGAGCATTAGGCAACCTGAACATGGAAGTAATCCATGTTCACTTTCCATTTAGGCTTTAGTACAATAATAAGTGTGAACTTTGCATTTTGTGTCCAGAATATTACTGTGATAAAATGTATATGTAGATTAGGTGACATGAGTATTTCTTTCACCATTTCTGCGAGTAATATTTTGAAGACATATACATAAGTATTGGTTGTACAAAAAGCTGTACCCTGTGTCTATGAATATACAGATAATGCATGAATAGACCATACTGTGAATAAATAGTATAGCTGGTTCCACTTTAAATAATGGATTGAATTGATATTCACAAAGGAGTGGTCTGAGGCAAAAACCTTCCTGAAATTCAGGGCAACAGAACAATAGGTAAACAAAACGCACAAAGCAGGGTTTCTCCACTGAGACTTTCCTGTTCACACTGATATCTGAGTTTTCTGAGATGCTCGCCTTTCCCTTCAGCTATCCAGTACATAGCCATATCACATAGCTTGGAGGTAGTACATATCTTGGACACAAAACAATGAGGCAATTCTGGAGAGTGTCCAGAATTCAGGATGTAAACAGAAACTTTGAAAGATAGCAGGTGTTTCCCTTCAATAAGGAAAGCTGCAGTCCATTAATAAATCAGGCAGGATGAATGTTGCGAAGCTTTCTCCTAGACAGGACACATCCATTGATGCATTTTCTTTTCTAATGTCTACAACCACGGACAGAGTGGGATACACAGACATAGAAGCACTCGCCTTGTCAAAGGACTTACTAGAAACAGTCCACGCCAATTCAAACAAACAGCCTTTCTTACATCTTCTCAGAACTTGAGAAAAAACCATACACACACCTACACCCACAAAGGCACCTCCTTTGTGGAGTGTCCTCTGAATGGTGGGCCATACTATATTCCCCCAAAATGGCCTGTTGTATCTCAAATCTGGTCTCCTTGGCCAACTCTGTGCAGTTGTCAGGAGCCAGCGGTGAACCAATACCTGCTTTCTCAGAAAGGTCTTTCTTCAGAGCTTTCCTGGCATTTGGCCATTCTCACATCTGTTGGTACTAAGAAAGACTGACTCTGTGCTTGGTAAATTGAAACAAGTGAGACCACAGGGACTGGGACTGCGACTGGCTCTGGGTGCCTCTCTTTCTGGATCCCAAGTTCAGAGAGTTCCATCACCAAGGAAGTGAAGTGAGGTCACTTCCTTCAGGAACAGAATGAGGTCACTGCCTTGGCAACCTCTTTGTCCTAACAGTAACTTCTAAGGGTCCCATGAGATGGAGTCTGTCCCTTCTTTCTGTCACACTTTCACAAGTTAGAATGGTATATCAACCATAGGCACCTGGGAAGAGCTCTCCACACAGGCCTGATTTGGTCCATCTTCTCTACATTTAGAAGATAGAGGTTGATTCAGACACATCCATTCATCTTGACCAGGTTGTTTACCATAAAAGATGACTTTTCCTCTCTCAGGTCCTTCATAGCTGCCTATATCTTCTCCAGGGATCATTTCTGCATGGACCTTTGATGTTCTCAGAAGGTGGAAGATCCCCTACATTCCTGTATTGTAAGACCAACTCTGTCCCTCCTCTTTTGTAAAGTTAGATTGAGGGAACAGTGTATGTTTAGGGTTAATAACATGTTTGATTTGGGTTAGGAATCTCTCTGCCCCATGAATAATGGTATTGGGAACCTGTGATATTTACAAGAATATATAGGTGAAATGTAAGTATGAAAACAGAAATCTAGGTAAGATTCGAAGTCAGAAGGGCATTGGGTCCTTGAGTGGGATTCTTAGGTTTGAATTATGTTCTGCATATATGTCTCCGACAAATTGAAATACAATGGTTTAGGACCTTATACCTTGGATGATTAATTGTCGAAGAGAACATCGAGTCAAAAAGCAATAGTCAGTAGGATTAGGAAGATAGTCAGTAGGTTTAGAAATAAGAGTGAGTATAGGATTTAGACCAAAATTTCTTTAGCAATAGGGTCTCGGGTAGACATTGAATGTAAATATCAGCATATGTGAAGTGTCAGACACAATGATGAACTGGGGAATATATGTAGGAAAGCAGATATCAATAGAGATATAAGGAAATCAGGCAAAGTATAAACTGAGTGATAGGATTAGACATTTTCAACAGGCTTGAAGTTGAATATATAATCTTAGAAAGAAACAAATATGTAGTCACCAATAGGATTTACATTTGAGAGCATTAGGCAACCTGGATATGGTTGTTTTTAGTAATCCATGCTCACTTTCCATTTAGGCTTTGATACAATCATGAGTATGACCTTTGTTTTTTGTGTCCAGAATACTACTGTGATAAAAAAAGAAATATATATATATATATATATATATATATATATATATATATATATATATATATATATATAGATAGATAGATAAGGTGACATGTTTATTTCTTCTACCATTTTTGGGAGCAATGTTTTGAAGAGGTATAAATTAGTATTGGGGGAACAAAGAGGTGTACACTGTGTCTATGAATATAGAGATAATGCATTAATAGACCATACTGTGAATAAATAGCATACCTGGTTCCAACTTTAATAATGGATTGAATTGAAATGTGAAAATGTACAGGAAATCTTATATTGATATTCACACATTCATTCCAACCACTTATACATCTAATGGTAATATTAATGTTATGGTTTATCTTGAAGAGTGTGTGGGTTTAGCTTCAAAATTGATTATGGAAATCGAAAATAATGTGTTTGGAAAGAAGTCTCATGAAAAGACCAGTCAAGTAACATGGAGGAATACATGTGTTCTGAAGCAGGAAGTGATTAAAAGTGAAACAAATTCCTATAAATTTCTGAACTTGTGAATGAAATATATAACCTATGATGTGCAAAAACTGAAGAAATAGTAATGTACCAGTGTTGAATTAAAATGAATGTCAAAATAGACATCATGTCCCATAGGAATATACTTGCATTGATGTTAAACTGGGTCAGTTACTGTAGAAATATTAGGATTTGTAAGCACCATTGATTGAAGTTAGTTTTCAGCACTGGGAAACAAATATGTATTTCAGGTAGATGATTATTTCTGAGAATAATCTTGTGAAAAGTTGATTATAAATCCACATACATGAACATGAATGAATTTACGGAGTGTATATAAGAAAAATATATTTCATATTTTATAAAATCTGTAGAGTGTATGTATATATATATATATATATATATATATATATAGACAAAAAAACACAAAAATTCATTGAAAAGTATCAATATATATATGCCAATCGTAATTCATCATGTAATATATATCACCCTCAGATGCAAAAATATTTATTTTACTAAACATGGGTTTATGTATAATATTGTTCTAATAGGAAGCTCACCCATAGTTTGGATTTTCAGTTCCAACAGCGTTTAGGAGGACTGATCTCTTCTTACAATTTGTTTCTGCCAAGTCAGCCAACTCATAAAAATATACGTGTGATACCAAGTAGGAATCTATATGTGCATATAAAAAGTACATGTGCTGAGTAGGCTACAGAGAAAGGGAGACAGGAATTCACATATTTGTTAACTTTAAAAACGCATGGAGAGAGCTGGGGATGTGGCTCAAGTCGTAGCGCGCTCGCCTTGCATGCGTGCGGCATGGGTTCGATTCTCAGCACCACGTGCAAACAAAGATGTTGTGTCCGCCGATAACTAAAAAAATAAATATTATAGAATTCTCTCTCTCCTCTCTAACTCTCTCTTTAAAAAAAAACACATGGAGGACTATTTCAATTAAAAATTGAGTAGATTTATAAAACCGACCCTTTATCATGCAAGAGGGAAGTCCAACTATACACCATGCCTCCTCTGAACTGCTTGTATTTTCATTTTTTTTGTTTATTTTTCTCCATCATATTAGGATTAGTAGTCAGAGTCTAGTAGGGTATGAGTTAGTGTCAGGGATTCAGTATTTCGAATGGAAAATTGGAAAATGGATCAATGTGTATGCAAATGTGTACTACAAAAAAATTTTCCCACTCTCATTCAGAACAATGCCTTGACATTACCTTCACCCCAAGTAAGACACAATTAGAGGAGAAGAGTTAGAAAATCTTTGAATACATATCTGAAATTGAAAATGCTTAGGGTTCACAACCTTGGAGATTGTAGAGGAGTTTCCAAAAGTAAGGGACAGTGTAAAAACTCTACAAACATGGAGATTTGCCTGCCTAAAGACGTCTGGAGAAACTGTCTCTAGGTTGGGCACTTGAAATATATGTTTTTGTGAGGATCTTTAGCTTCCTTTCCAGTGAGACCATCAAAGCTGCGTCTTCATCTCTGTGATCTGGAGGACATGGTTTATAATTTTCCAATAAACATGAAGCAGCAGTGCTGAATTCTCTCTTGTATGTAAACTGTGGCCACTGGGGGCTAAGTGTCTCCCCATATGGACTGCGAAGCCATTTTATCATCCTCCACTTTTCCTAATGTTTCTTCCTGCTGCACTCGGAGTTTGGTATTTGCTTCACGAAATACAAGGAGTTCAACTGGGACAGAGTGTTGCCGCGAGTTCTGTCACGTGTGGTGGATCAGGGTCTGCAGGAGAATGCACCAACAGGGCTTGTATACCACATAGGATGCCCCCTTGACCATAGCAACCTGATTCTGAACATTGCACTGAAACCTCTCCATATAACAAGTTGCCTTTACATATAAGGGTCTGCTGGCTGCACCATGTCAGTCACAAGCCATTTGGAAGCCAATGGCAGATCCACATGGCCCCACCTCAGATGTTTTATCACACATTTGCTCACCACTGCTCTAGGCCCACTACTCAGCAGGATCCAAATTATTGAGATCTCTGTTCTACACCATTTTCATCAAAACCAGTCAATCAAGGCACTGTCTGGTACACTCGTGATCAGCAACAGGACATCCAAATGTTCTTCATTGCCACCTGGTCATTGGAATTTCAAAAATTTCATGGTATTTATCTAGCCAATTTTCAATTATGAAGTTGGAAGCACTATGGCTTTCAAATCATTCAGGAATCATTCAATGGTGAGGAAGCTCATTTCAATGAAAAATTTGAAGAACTCTCACAGGCAAGGCTTCCCAAAGAGTGGCCTAAAAGTCACATGAATCCAGGCCCATCGAGGTCTACAATTGAGGTCCATGTGTGTTTTGACTAGCAAATATGGCTTCCAAGTCTTTCAGAAAAAAATAATTTGATATCCTGGCTGAGATTCCCAGTGCTCTGTGGAAAGCCACCCTAGGACTAGATCTCAGTTTCCAATGGAGATTCTCATGCATGGCCTCCTAAATTCTTAACACAATTCATGGCAATACTTCTTTGATGATTGATCCAGAACTGAGTGTTTAAGGGGAATGACACCAGAGTTCAAGCCCAGGTGGATCCAGTCATCTCTTCCAACTGCCACACGAATGACTACAATTAAAACCAAAACACTTCCACATGGTCCTCACCTTCTTCCAGAGAGACACTCATCATTACCTCTGACTGGAGTTTTTCATGTGGGACGCATCCCAAGAGAGTGTCCGAAATAATCTTTCTTGCCCCTCATTTGCCTAAAGTCAGGGTGGCATGGTCACCCTTCCTGTGAACCTGGAGTGATCCAATAGGCCTGCTTCTCCAATTTGAGGCCTACTGACTCTCAGGGATAGATTCTTTAAGTGATTTGGAGTCACAAGAAAACACAAGCACCTCTGCAGTTCTTCAAAGAACTCATTTGACCTAAAGGATCCCTATTCTCACTTGATAGAGGTCAGAATCCTAACAGAGGAAGGCAAGAGACTCATCAACAATGACAGATTTTGGCCATTTTTGTTTTGATTGCACACATGCAATCTATCTTTAGATCCATCATGTGCTGAGAATCTAAGCCACAACCTCATACAGGGCCAAGAGGCTGATTTAGACACATCCTTTTACAAGCAATTAAGCAAAGATCCACAGGTGATGCCCATTCATTTCCATTTGAAAACTGTTTTCTTCAGGCTTCACAAAGGGGTGGCCTGAGGCAAAGACCTTCCTGACATTCAGGACAACAGAACCATAGGTAAGCAAATGAACCAAAGCAGGGTTTCTCCACTGAGAATTTCCGGGTCACACTGATATCTGAGTTTTCTAAGATGTTCCCATTCTCTACAGCTATCAAGTATATGGACATGTCTCAGAGCTTGGAGGTGGTACATATCTTGGAAACAAAACCATGAGACTATTCTGGAGAGTGGCCAGAATTCAGGAAGAAAACAGGAACTTAGGAATTTAGTAGGTGTTGCCCATCCATAAGGCAAACCAAAGTCCATTCTTCAATTAGGCAGGATGAATGCTGGGAAGTTTTCTACTAGACAGGACACATCCTTTGATGCCTTCTCTTTTCTAATGTCTACAACCACGGACACAGTGGGATACTCAAGACTTAGAAACACTAGCCTTGTCAAACGACTTACTAGAAACAGTCCACTCCAACCCAAAAAAACTGCCTTTTCTATCTATTCTCAGAACATGAGAGAAAAGCACAAACTCACTGAACACCCACAAAGGCACCTCCTTAACCCAAGTAGGTCTGTGACTATCTGGAGTGTCCTCTAACTGGTGGGCCATACTATGTTCCCCTGAAATGGCCTGTCCTTTCTCAGATCTGGTCTCCTTGGTCAACACTGTGAAGTTGTCAGGAGCCAGTGGTGAACCAATACCTGCTTTCTCAGGAAAGGCCCCTCTTCAGAGCTCTTCTGCCATTTGACAATCCTCATATCAGTCGGTACCAAGGAAGACTGACTCTGTCCTTGGTAAATCCAAACAAGTGAGACCACTGGGACTGGGACTGGGACTGGCTCTGGGTGCCTGGCTTCCTGCATCACAATTTCAGATTTTTTGATCACCAAGGAAGAGAGGTGAGGTCACTTTCTTTAGGAACTGAATGAGGTCACTACCTTGGCCACCACTTTGTCCTAACAGTTGCTTCGAAAGGTCCCATGAAATTGAGGCTGCCCCTACTTCCTTTGACACTTTCACAAGTTAGAATGGTATATCAACCATAGGCACCTGTAAACAGCTCTCCACACAGGCATGGTTTCATCAGTTCTCTACATTACGAAAGGAGAGGCTGATTCAGACACATCCCTTCATACTGACCCTGTTGTTTGCCATGGAATATGACTTTTCCCC
>NW_027513907.1:0-118866 GCF_048772815.1 Callospermophilus lateralis
ATGAGCAGTACACCAATAAAACGTGGATGTTCAAGTTTCGTTCTCCTAGGTTGAAGCATTAGTTTGCAGTAACAGTTTGAATTTTTAGTTTTCACTCTGTTTTCTCCTATATTGACAGATGCAGTTCGAACTCTAAATCAAAACATGGTTTGTGCTAGCTTCTTGAAACTTGACACAATAAAGTAGTTCTACGTTCTATCTCTAAGGTTTGTTTCCTCTTGATGTAGCCTTAAGCAGAGACTGGCGAATAACACTTTCAATGAAATGCGTTGTTAAGCTTCCAAAAAACTACCGTCTCCTGAAATCTCAACATATATCTTTTCATCCAACCTTCATGATTCTTTCAAGTATTGATCAGTACACCAATCAAACGTGGATGCCCAAGTTTTGTTCTTCTAGGTTGTAGCATTCGTTTGCAGGAACAGTTAGAAATTATAGGTTTCACTCTGTTTTCTCCTATATTGACAGATGCAGTTAGAACTCTAAATCAAACACGGTTTGTGCTAGCTTCTTGAAACTTGACACAATAAAGTAGTTCTACGTTCTATCTCTAAGGTTTGTTTCCTCTTGTATCCTAAAGCTGGGACTGGCGAATAACACTTATACTGAAAGGGGTTGCCAAACTTCCAACACACTAGAGTCTCCTGAAATCTCAACATATATTTTTTCATCCAATCTTCATGATACTTTCAATAATGATCAGTATACCAATCCCACTTGGATGCCAAAGTTTAGTTCTCCTAGATTGAAGCATTCTTTTGGAGTAACAGTTTGAATTTTTAGGTTTCACTCTGTTTTCTCCTATATTGACAAATGTAGTTCGAACTCTAAATCAAACACGGTTTGTGCTAGCTTCTTGAAACTTGAAACAGTAAAGTAGTTCTACATTCTATTTTTATTTTTTGTTTCCTCTGGATGTAGACCTAAGCACAGACTGACGAAAGACACATTCAATGAAAGGCGTTGTTAGGCTGCCAAAATACTACAGTCTCCCTGAAATCTCAACATATTTTTTTTTTCCGACCTTCATGATCATTTCAAGTAATGAGCAGTACACCAATAAAACGTGGATGTTCAAGTTTCGTTCTCCTAGGTTGAAGCATCGTTTGCAGTAACAGTTTGAATTTTTAGTTTTCACTCTGTTTTCTCCTATATTGACAGATGCAGTTCGAACTCTAAATCAAAACATGGTTTGTGCTAGCTTCTTGAAAACTTGACACAATAAAGTAGTTCTACGTTCTATCTAAAGTTTGTTCCTCTTGATGTAGCCTTAAGCAGAGACTGGCGAATAACACTTTCAATGAAAGGCGTTGTTAAGCTTCCAAAAAACTACCGTGTCCTGAAATCTCAACATATATTTTTCATCCAATCTTCATGATTCTTTCAAGTATTGATCAGTACACCAATCAAACGTGGATGCCCAAGTTTTGTTCTTCTAGGTTGTAGCATTGGTTTGCAGGAACAGTTAGAAATTATAGTTTCACTCTGTTTTCTGTTTATATTGAAAGATGCAGTTAGAACTCTAAATCAAACACGGTTTGTGCTAGCTTCTTGAAACTTGACACAATAAAGTAGTTCTACGTTCTATCTCTAAGGATTGTTTCCTCTTGTATCCTAAAGCTGGAACTGGCGAATAACACTTATACTGAAAGGGGTTGCCAAACTTCCAACACACTAGAGTCTCCTGAAATCTCAACACATATTTTTTCATCCAAAATTCATGATACTTTCAAGTAATGATCAGTACACCAATCCCACTTGGATGCCAAAGTTTAGTTCTCCTAGATTGAAGCATTCTTTTGGAGTAACAGTTTGAATTTTTAGGTTTCACTCTGTTTTCTCCTATATTGACAAATGTAGTTCGAACTCTAAATCAAACAGGGTTTGTGCTATTTTCTTGAAACTTGAAACAGTAAAAGTAGTTCTACATTCGATTTTTTTTTTTTGTTTCCTCTGGATGTAGACCTAAGCAGAGACTGACGAAAGACACATTCAATGAAAGGCGTTGTTAGGCTGCCATAATACTACAGGCTCCTGAAATCTCAACATATTTATTTTTCCGACCTTCATGATCATTTCAAGTAATGAGCAGTACACCAATAAAACGTGGATGTTCAAGTTCCGTTCTCCTAGGTTGAAGCATTCGTTTGCAGTAATAGTTTGAATTTTTAGTTTTCACTCTGTTTTCTCCTATATTGACAGATGCAGTTCGAACTCTAAATCAAACATGGTTTGTGCTAGCTTCTTGATACTTGAACACAATAAAGTAGTTCTACATTCTATCTCGAAGGTTTGTTTCCTCTTGATGTAGCCTTAAGCAGAGACTGGCGAATAACACTTTCAATGAAAGGCGTTGTTAAGCTTCCAAAAACTACCGTCTCCTGAAATCTCAACATATATTTTTTCATTCAATCTTCATGATTCTTTCAAGTATTGATCAGTACACCAATCAAACGTGGATGCCCAAGTTCTGTTCTTCTAGGTTGTAGCATTCGTTTGCAGGAACAGTTAGAATTATAGGTTTCACTCTGTTTTCTCCTATATTGACAGATGCAGTTAGAACTCTAAATCAAACGCGGTTTGTGCTAGCTTCTTGAAACGTGACACAATAAAGTAGTTCTACGTTCTATCTCTAAGGTTTGTTTCCTCTTGTATCCTAAAGCTGGGACTGGCGAATAACACTTATACTGAAAGGGGTTGCCAAACTTCCAACACACTAGAGTCTCCTGAAATCTCAACATATATTTTTTCATCCAATCTTCATGATACTTTCAAGTAATGAGCAGTACACCAAACCCACTTGGATGCCAAAGTTTAGTTCTCCTAGATTGAAGCATTCTTTTGGAGTAACAGTTTGAATTTTTAGGTTTCACTCTGTTTTCTCCTATATTGACAAATGTAGTTCGAACTCTAAATCAAACACGGTTTGTGCTAGCTTCTTGAAACTTGAAACAGTAAAGTAGTTCTACATTCTATTTTTATTTTTTGTTTCCTCTGGATGTAGACCTAAGCAGAGACTGACGAAAGACACATTCAATGAAAGGCGTTCTTAGGCTGCCAAAATACAACAGTCTCCTGAAATCTCAACATATTTTTTTTTCCGACCTTCATGATCATTTCAAGTAATGAGCAGTACACCAATAACACGTGGATGTTCAAGTTTCGTTCTCCTAGCTTGAAGCATTCGTTTGCAGTAACAGTTTGAATTTTTAGTTTTCACTCTGTTTTCTCCTATATTGACAGATGCAGTTCGAACTCTAAATCAAACATGGTTTGTGCTAGCTTCATGAAACTTGACACAATAAAGTAGTTCTACGTTCTATCTCTAAGGTTTGTTTCCTCTTGATGTAGCCTTAAGCAGAGACTGGCGAATAACACTTTCAATGAAAGGCGTTGTTAAGCTTCTAAAAAACTACCGTCTCAAGAAATCTCAACATATATTTTTTCATCCAATCTTCATGATTCTTTCAAGTATTGATCAGTACACCAATCAAACGTGGATGCCCAAGTTTTGTTCTTCTAGGTTGTAGCATTCGTTTGCAGGAACAGTTAGAAATTATAGGTTTCACTCTGTTGTCTCCTATACTGACAGATGCAATTAGAACTCTAAATCAAACACGGTTTGTGCTAGCTTCTTGAAACTTGACACAATAAAGTAGTTCTACGTTCTATCTCTAAGGTTTGTTTCCTCTTGTATCCTAAAGCTGGGACTGGCGAATAACACTTATTCTGAAAAGGGGTTGCCAAACTTCCAACACACTAGAGTCTCCTGAAATCTCAACATATATTTTTTCATCCAATCTTCATGATACTTTCAAGTAATGAGCAGTACACCAATCCCACTTGGATGCCAAAGTTTAGTTCTCCTAGATTGAAGCATTCTTTTGGAGTAACAGTTTTGAATTTTTAGGTTTCACTCTGTTTTCTCCTACATTGGCAAATGTAGTTCGAACTCTAAATCAAACACGGTTTGTGCTAGCTTCTTGAAACTTGAAACAGTAAAGTAGATCTACATTCTATTTTTATTTTTTGTTTCCTCAGGATGTAGAACTAAGCAGTGACTGACGAAAGACACATTCAATGAAAGGCGTTGTTAGGCTGCCAAAATACTACAGGCTCCTGAAATCTCAACATATTTTTTTTTCCGACCTTCATGATAATTTCACGTAATGAGCAGTACACCAATAAAACGTGGATGTTCAAGTTCCGTTCTCCTAGGTTGAAGCATTCGTTTGCAGTAACAGTTTGAATTTTTTGTTTTCACTCTGTTTTCTCCTATATTGACAGATGCAGTTCGAACTCTAAATCAAACATGGTTTGTGCTAGCTTCTTGAAACTTGACACAATAAAGTAGTTCTACGTTCTATCTAAAGTTTGTTTCCTCTTGATGTAGCCTTAAGCAGAGACTGGCGAATAACACTTTCAATGAAAGGCGTTGTTAAGCTTCCAAAAAACTACCGTCTCCTGAAATCTCAACATATATTTTTTCATCCAATCTTCATGATACTTTCAAGTATTGATCAGTACACCAATCAAACGTGGATGCCCAAGTTTTGTTCTTCTAGGTTGTAGCATTCGTTTGCAGAACAGTTAGAAATTATAGGTTTCACTCTGTTTTCTCCTATATTGACAGATCCAGTTAGAACTCTAAATCAAACATGGTTTGTGCTAGCTTCTTGAAACTTGACACAATAAAGTAGTTCTACGTTCTATCTCTAAGGTTTGTTTCCTCTTGTATCCTAAAGCTGGAACTGGCGAATAACACTTATACTGAAAGGGGTTGCCAAACTTCCAACACACTAGAGTCTCCTGAAATCTCAACATATATTTTTTCATCCAAAATTCATGATACTTTCAAGTAATGATCAGTACACCAATCCCACTTGGATGCCAAAGTTTAGTTCTCCTAGATTGCAGCATTCTTTTGGAGTAACAGTTTGAATTTTTAGGTTTCACTCTGTTTTCTCCTATATTGACAAATGTAGTTCGAACTCTAAATCAAACAGGGTTTGTGCTGTTTTCTTGAAACTTGAAACAGTAAAGTAGTTCTACATTCTATTTTTATTTTTTTTTTCCTCTGGATGTAGACCTAAGCAGAAACTGACGAAAGACACATTCAATGAAAGGCGTTGTTAGGCTGCCAAAATACTACAGGTTCCTGAAATATCAACATAATTATTTTTCCCACCTTCATGATAATTTCAAGTAATGAGCAGTACACCAATAAAACGTGGATGTTCAAGTTCCGTTCTCCTAGGTTGAAGCATTCGTTTGCAGTAACAGTTTGAATTTTTAGTTTTCACTCTGTTTTCTCCTATATTGACAGATGCAGTTCGAACTCTAAATCAAACATGGTTTGTGCTAGCTTCTTGAAACTTGACACAATAAAGTAGTTCTACATTCTATCTCTAAGGTTTGTTTCCTCTTGATGTAGCCTTAAGCAGAGACTGCCGAATAACACTTTCAATGAAAGGCGTTGTTAAGCTTCCAAAAACTACCATCTCCTGAAATCTCAACATATATTTTTTCATCAAATCTTCATGATTCTTTCAAGTATTGATCAGTACACCAATCAAACGTGGATGCCCAAGTTCTGTTCTTCTAGGATGTAGCATTCGTTTGCAGGAACAGTTAGAAATTACAGGTTTCACTCTGTTTTCTCCTATATTGACAGATGCAGTTAGAACTCTAAATCAAACACGGTTTGTGCTAGCTTCTTGAAACTTGACACTATAAAGTAGTTCTACGTTCTATCTCTAAGGTTTGTTTCCTCTTGTATCCTAAAGCTGGGACTGGCGAATAACACTTATACTGAAAGGGGTTGCCAAACTTCCAACACACTAGAGTTTCCTGAAATCTCAACATATATTTTTTTATCCAATCTTCATGATACTTTCAAGTAATGATCAGTACAACAATCCCACTTGGATGCCAAAGTTTAGTTCTCCTAGATTGAAGCATTCTTTTTGAGTAACAGTTTGAATTTTTAGGTTTCACTCTGTTTTCTCCTATATTGACAAATGTAGTTCGAACTCTAAATCAAACACGGTTTGTGCTTGCTTCTTGAAAGTTGAAACAGTAAAGTAGTTCTACATTCTATATTTATTCTTTGTTTCCTCTGGATGTAGACCTAAGCAGAGACTGACGAAGGACACATTCAACGAAAGGTGTTGTTAGGCTGCCAAAATACTACAGTCTCCTGAAATCTCAACATATTTTTTTTTCCGACCTTCATGATAATTTCATGTAATCAGCAGTACACCAATAAAACGTGGATGTTCAAGTTTCGTTCTCCTAGGTTGAAGCATTCGTTTGCAGTAACAGTTTGAATTTTTAGTTTTCACTGTGTTTTCTCCTATATTTACAGATGCAGTTCGAACTCTAAATCAAACATGGTTTGTGCTAGCTTCTTGAAACTTGACACAATAAAGTAGTTCTACGTTATATCTCTAAGGTTTGTTTCCTCTTGATGTAGCCTTAAGCAGAGACTGGCGAATAACACTTTCAATGAAAGGCGTTGTTAAGCACCCAAAAAACTACCGTCTCCTGAAATCTCAACATATATTTTTTCACCCAATCTTCATGATTCTTTCAAGTATTGATCAGTACACCAATCAAACGTGGATGCCCAAGTTTTGTTCTTCTAGGTTGTAGCATTCGTTTGCAGGAACAGTTAGAAATTACAGGTTTCACTCTGTTTTCTCCTATATTGACAGATGCAGTTAGAACTCTAAATCAAACACGGTTTGTGCTAGCTTCTTGAAACGTGACACAATAAAGTAGTTCTACGTTCTATCTCTAAGGTTTGTTTCCTCTTGTATCCTAAAGCTGGGACTGGCGAATAACACTTATACTGAAAGGGGTTGCCAAACTTCCAACACACTAGAGACTCCTGAATACTCAACATATATTTTTTCATCCAATCTTCATGATACTTTCAAGTAATGATCAGTACACCAATCCCACTTGGATGCCAAAGTTTAGTTCTCCTAGATTGAAGCATTCTTTTGGAGTAACAGTTTGAATTTTTAGGTTTCACTCTGTTTTCTCCTATATTGACAAATGTAGTTCGAACTCTAAATCAAACACGGTTTGTGCTACCTTCTTGAAACTTGAAACAGTAAAGTAGTTCTACATTCTTTTTTTATTTTTTGTTTCCTCTGGATGTAGACCTAAGCAGAGACTGACGAAAGACACATTCAATGAAAGGCGTTCTTAGGCTGCCAAAATACAACAGTCTCCTGAAATCTCAACATATTTTTTTTCCGACCTTCATGATCATTTCAAGTAATGAGCAGTACACCAATAACACGTGGATGTTCAAGTTTCGTTCTCCTAGCTTGAAGCATTCGTTTGCAGTAACAGTTTGAATTTTTAGTTTTCACTCTGTTTTCTCCTATATTGACAGATGCAGTTCGAACTCTAAATCAAACATGGTTTGTGCTAGCTTCATGAAACTTGACACAATAAAGTAGTTCTACGTTCTATCTCTAAGGTTTGTTTCCTCTTGATGTAGCCTTAAGCAGAGACTGGCGAATAACACTTTCAATGAAAGGCGTTGTTAAGCTTCCAAAAAACTACCGTCTCAAGAAATCTCAACATATATTTTTTCATCCAATCTTCATGATTCTTTCAAGTATTGATCAGTACACCAATCAAACGTGGATGCCCAAGTTTTGTTCTTCTAGGTTGTAGCATTCGTTTGCAGGAACAGTTAGAAATTATAGGTTTCACTCTGTTGTCTCCTATATTGACAGATGCAGTTAGAACTCTAAATCAAACACGGTTTGTGCTAGCTACTTGAAACTTGACACAATAAAGTAGTTCTACGTTCTATCTCTAAGGTTTGTTTCCTCTTGTATCCTAAAGCTGGGACTGGCGAATAACACTTATTCTGAAAGGGGTTGCCAAACTTCCAACACACTAGAGTCTCCTGAAATCTCAACATATATTTTTTCATCCAATCTTCATGATACTTTCAAGTAATGAGCAGTACACCAATCCCACTTGGATGCCAAAGTTTAGTTCTCCTAGATTGAAGCATTCTTTTGGAGTAACAGTTTGAATTTTTAGGTTTCACTCTGTTTTCTCCTATATTGACAAATGTAGTTCGAACTCTAAATCAAACACGGTTTGTGCTAGCTTCTTGAAACTTGAAACAGTAAAGTAGTTCTACATTCTATTTTTATTTTTTGTTTCCTCAGTATGTAGACCTAAGCAGAGACTCACGAAAGACACATTCAGTGAAAGGCGTTGTTAGGCTTCCAAAATACTACAGTCTCCTGAAGTCTCAACATATTTTTTTTCCGACCTTCATGATCATTTCAAGTAATGAGCAGTACACCAATAACACGTGGATGTTCAAGTTTCGTTCTCCTAGGTTGAAGCATTCGTTTGCAGTAACAGTTTGAATTTTTAGTTTTCACTCTGTTTTCTCCTATATTGACAGATGCAGTTCGAACTCTAAATCAAACATGGTTTGTGCTAGCTTCTTGAAACTTGACACAATAAAGTAGTTCTACGTTCTATCTAAAGTTTGTTTCCTCTTTATGTAGCCTTAAGCAGAGACTGGCGAATAACACTTTCAATGAAAGGCGTTGTTAAGCTTCCAAAAAACTACCGTCTCCTGAAATCTCAACATATATTTTTTCATCCAATCTTCATGATACTTTCAAGTATTGATCAGTACACCAATCAAACGTGGATGCCCAAGTTTTGTTCTTCTAGGTTGTAGCATTCGTTTGCAGGAACAGTTAGAAATTATAGGTTTCACTCTGTTTTCTCGTATATTGACAGATCCAGTTAGAACTCTAAATCAAACACGGTTTGTGCTAGCTTCTTGAAACTTGACACAATAAAGTAGTTCTACGTTCTATCTCTAAGGTTTGTTTCCTCTTGTATCCTAAAGCTGGAACTGGCGAATAACACTTATACTGAAAGGGGTTGCCAAACTTCCAACACACTAGAGTCTCCTGAAATCTCAACATATATTTTTTCATCCAAAATTCATGATACTTTCAAGTAATGATCAGTACACCAATCCCACTTGGATGCCAAAGTTTAGTTCTCCTAGATTGAAGCATTCTTTTGGAGTAACAGTTTGAATTTTTAGGTTTCACTCTGTTTTCTCCTATATTGACAAATGTAGTTCGAACTCTAAATCAAACACGGTTTGTGCTACCTTCTTGAAACTTGAAACAGTAAAGTAGTTCTACATTCTATTTTTATTTTTTGTTTCCTCTGGATGTAGACCTAAGCAGAGACTGACGAAAGACACATTCAATGAAAGGCGTTCTTAGGCTGCCAAAATACAACAGTCTCCTGAAATCTCAACATATTTTTTTTCCGACCTTCATGATCATTTCAAGTAATGAGCAGTACACCAATAACACGTGGATGTTCAAGTTTCGTTCTCCTAGCTTGAAGCATTCGTTTGCAGTAACAGTTTGAATTTTTAGTTTTCACTCTGTTTTCTCCTATATTGACAGATGCAGTTCGAACTCTAAATCAAACATGGTTTGTGCTAGCTTCATGAAACTTGACACAATAAAGTAGTTCTACGTTCTATCTCTAAGGTTTGTTTCCTCATGATGTAGCCTTAAGCAGAGACTGGAGAATAACACTTTCAATGAAAGGCGTTGTTAAGCTTCCAAAAAACTACCGTCTCAAGAAATCTCAACATATATTTTTTCATCCAATCTTCATGATTCTTTCAAGTATTGATCAGTACACCAATCAAACGTGGATGCCCAAGTTTTGTTCTTCTAGGTTGTAGCATTCGTTTGCAGGAACAGTTAGAAATTATAGGTTTCACTCTGTTGTCTCCTATATTGACAGATGCAGTTAGAACTCTAAATCAAACACGGTTTGTGCTAGCTTCTTGAAACTTGACACAATAAAGTAGTTCTACGTTCTATCTCTAAGGTTTGTTTCCTCTTGTATCCTAAAGCTGGGACGGGCGAATAACACTTATTCTGAAAGGGGTTGCCAAACTTCCAACACACTAGAGTCTCCTGAAATCTCAACATATATTTTTTCATCCAATCTTCATGATACTTTCAAGTAATGAGCAGTACACCAATCCCACTTGGATGCCAAAGTTTAGTTCTCCTAGTTGAAGCATTCTTTTGGAGTAACAGTTTGAATTTTTAGGTTTCACTCTGTTTTCTCCTATATTGACAAATGTAGTTCAAACTCTAAATCAAACACTGTTTGTGCTAGCTTCTTGAAACTTGAAACAGTAAAGTAGTTCTACATTCTATTTTTATTTTTTGTTTCCTCAGGATGTAGACCTAAGCAGAGACTGACGAAAGACACATTCAATGAAAGGCGTTGTTAGGCTGCCAAAATACTACAGTCTCCTGAAATCTCAACATATTTTTTTCCGACCTTCATGATCATTTCAAGTAATGAGCAGTACACCAATAAAACGTGGATGTTCAAGTTTCGTTCTCCTTGGTTGAAGCATTCGTTTGCAGTAACAGTTTGAATTTTTAGTTTTCACTCTGTTTTCTCCTATATTGACAGATGAATTTCGAACTCTAAATCAAACATGGTTTGTGCTATCTTCTTGAAACTTGACACAATAAAGAAGTTCTACGTTATATCTCTAAGGTTTGTTTCCTCTTGATGTAGCCTTAAGCAGAGACTGGCGAATAACACTTTCAAGAAAGGCGTTGTTAAGCACCCAAAAAACTACCGTCGCCTGAAATCTCAACATATATTTTTTCATCCAATCTGCATGATTCTTTCAAGTATTGATCAGTACACCAATCAAACGTGAATGCCCAAGTTTTGTTCTTCTAGGTTGTAGCATTCGTTTGCAGGAACAGTTAGAAATTATAGGTTTCACTCTGTTTTCTCCTATATTGACAGATGCAGTTAGAACTCAAAATCAAACGCGGTTTGTGCTAGCTTCTTGAAACTTGACACAATAAAGTAGTTCTACGTTCTATCTCTAAGGTTTGTTTCCTCTTGTATCCTAAAGCTGGGACTGGCGAATAACACTTATACTGAAAGGGGTTGCCAAACTTCCAACACACTAGAGTCTCCTGAAATCTCAACATATATTTTTTCATCCAATCTTCATGATACTTTCAAGTAATGATCAGTACACCAATCCCACTTTTAATGCCAAAGTTTAGTTCTCCTAGATTGAAGCATACTTTTGGAGTAACAGTTTGAATTTTTAGGTTTCACTCTGTTTTCTCCTATATTGACAAATGTAGTTCGAACTCTAAATCAACCACGGTTTGTGCTAGCTTCTTGAAACTTGAAACAGTAAAGTAGTTCTACATTCTATTTTTATTTTTTGTTTCCTCTGGATGTAGACCTAAGCAGAGACTGATGAAAGACACATTCAATGAAAGGCGTTGTTAGGCTGCCAAAATACTACAGTCTCCTGAAATCTCAACATATTTTTTTTCCGACCTTCATGATCATTTCAAGTAATGAGCAGTACACCAATAAAACGTGGATGTTCAAGTTTCGTTCTCCTAGCTTGAAGCATTCGTTTGCAGTAACAGTTTGAATTTTTAGTTTTCACTCTGTTTTCTCCTATATTGACAGATTCAGTTCGAACTCTAAATCAAACATGGTTTGTGCTAGCTTCTTGAAACTTGACACAATAAAGTAGTTCTACGTTCTATCTAAAGTTTGTTTCCTCTTGATGTAGCCTTAAGCAGAGACTGGCGAATAACACTTTCAATGAAAGGCGTTGTTAAGCTTCCAAAAAACTACCGTCTCCTGAAATCTCAACATATATTTTTTCATCCAATTTCATGATACTTTCAAGTATTGATCAGTACACCAATCAAACGTGGATGCCCAAGTTTTGTTCTTCTAGGTTGTAGCATTCGTTTGCAGGAACAGTTAGAAATTATAGGTTTCACTCTGTTTTCTCCTATATTGACAGATCCATATAGAACTCTAAATCAAACACGGTTTGTGCTAGCTTCTTGAAACTTGACACAATAAAGTAGTTCTACGTTCTATCTCTAAGGTTTGTTTCCTCTTGTATCCTAAAGCTGGAACTGGCGAATAACACTTATACTGAAAGGGGTTGCCAAACTTCCAACACACTAGAGTCTCCTGAAATCTCAACATATATTTTTTCATCCAAAATTCATGATACTTTCAAGTAATGATCAGTACACCAATCCCACTTGGATGCCAAAATTTAGTTCTCCTAGATTGAAGCATTCTTTTGGAGTAACAGTTTGAATTTTTAGGTTTCACTCTGTTTTCTCCTATATTGACAAATGTACTTCGAACTCTAAATCAAACAGGGTTTGTGCTATTTTCTTGAAACTTGAAACAGTAAAATAGTTCTACATTCTATTTTTATTTTTTGTTTCCTCTGGATGTAGACCTAAGCAGAGACTGACGAAAGACACATTCAATGAAAGGTGTTGTTAGGCTGCCAAAATACTACAGTCTCCTGAAATCTCAACATATTTTTTTTTCCGACCTTCATGATAATTTCATGTAATCAGCAGTACACCAATAAAACGTGGATGTTCAAGTTTCGTTCTCCTAGGTTGAAGCATTCGTTTGCAGTAACAGTTTGAATTTTTAGTTTTCACTCTGTTTTCTCCTATATTGACAGATGCAGTTCGAACTCTAAATCAAACATGGTTTGTGCTAGCTTCTTGAAACTTGACACAATAAAGTAGTTCTACGTTATATCTCTAAGGTTTGTTTCCTCTTGATGTAGCCTTAAGCAGTGACTGGCGAATAACACTTTCAATGAAAGGCGTTGTTAAGCACCCAAAAAACTACCGTCTCCTGAAATCTCAACATATATTTTTTCATCCAATCTTCATGATTCTTTCAAGTATTGATCAGTACAACAATCAAACGTGGATGCCCAAGTTTTGTTCTTCTAGGTTGTAGCATTCGTTTGCAGGAACAGTTAGAAATTATAGGTTTCACTCTGTTTTCTCCTATATTGACAGATGCAGTTAGAACTCTAAATCAAACGCGGTTTGTGCTAGCTTCTTGAAACTTGACACAATAAAGTAGTTCTACGTTCTATCTCTAAGGTTTGTTTCCTCTTGTATCCTAAAGCTGGGACTGGCGAATAACACTTATACTGAAAGGGGTTGCCAAACTTCCAACACACTAGAGTCTCCTGAAATCTCAACATATATTTTTTCATCCAATCTTCATGATACTTTCAAGTAATGATCAGTACACCAAACCCACTTGGATGCCAAAGTTTAGTTCTCCTGGATTGAAGCATTCTTTTGGAGTAACAGTTTGAATTTTTAGGTTTCACTCTGTTTTCTCCTATATTGACAAATGTAGTTCGAACTCTAAATCAAACACGGTTTGTGCTAGCTTCTTGAAACTTGAAACAGTAAAGTAGTTCTACATTCTATTTTTATTTTTTGTTTCCTCTGGATGTAGACCTAAGCAGAGACTGACGAAAGACACATTCAATGAAAGGCGTTCTTAGGCTGCCAAAATACTACAGTCTCCTGAAATCTCAACATATTTTTTGTTCCGACCTTCATGATCATTTCAAGTAATGAGCAGTACACCAATAACACGTGGATGTTCAAGTTTCGTTCTCCTAGCTTGAAGCATTCGTTTGCAGTAACAGTTTGAATTTTTAGTTTTCACTCTGTTTTCTCCTATATTGACAGATGCAGTTCGAACTCTAAATCAAACATGGTTTGTGCTAGCTTCATGAAACTTGACACAATAAAGTAGTTCTACGTTCTATATCTAAGGTTTGTTTCCTCTTGATGTAGCCTTAAGCAGAGACTGGCGAATAACACTTTCAATGAAAGGCCTTGTTAAGCTTCCAAAAAACTACCGTCTCCTGAAATCTCAACATATATCTTTTCATCCAATCTTCATGATTCTTTCAAATATTGATCAGTACACCAATCAAACGTGGATGCCCAAGTTTTGTTCTTCTAGGTTGTAGCATTCGTTTGCAGGAACAGTTAGAAATTATAGGTTTCACTCTGTTTTCTCCTATATTGACAGATGCAGTTAGAACTCTAAATCAAACGCGGTTTGTGCTAGCTTCTTGAAACTTGACACAATAAAGTAGTTCTACCTTCTATCTCTAAGGTTTGTTTCCTCTTGTATCCTAAAGCTGGGACTGGCGAATAACACTTATACTGAAAGGGGTTGCCAAACTTCCAACACACTAGAGTCTCCTGAAATCTCAACATATATTTTTTCATCCAATCTTCATGATACTTTCAAGTAATGATCAGTACTCCAATCCCACTTGGATGCCAAAGTTTAGTTCTCCTGGATTGAAGCATTCTTTTGGAGTAACAGTTTGAATTTTTAGGTTTCACTCTGTTTTCTCCTATATTGACAAATGTAGTTCGAACTCTAAATCAAACACGGTTTGTGCTAGCTTCTTGAAACTTGAAACAGTAAAGTAGTTCTACATTCTGTTTTTATTTTTTGTTTCCTCTGGATGTAGACCTAAGCAGAGACTGACGAAAGACACATTCAATGAAAGGCGTTCTTAGGCTGCCAAAATACTACAGTCTCCTGAAATCTCAACATATTTTTTTTTCCGACCTTCATGATCATTTCAAGTAATGTGCAGTACACCAATAACACGTGGATGTTCAAGTTTCGTTCTCCTAGCTTGAAGCATTCGTTTGCAGTAACAGTTTGAATTTTTAGTTTTCACTCTGTTTTCTCCTATATTGACAGATGCAGTTCGAACTCTAAATCAAACATGGTTTGTGCTAGCTTCATGAAACTTGACACAATAAAGTAGTTCTACGTTCTATATCTAAGGTTTGTTTCCTCTTGATGTAGCCTTAAGCAGAGACTGGCGAATAACACTTTCAATGAAACGCCTTGTTAAGCTTCCAAAACAATACCGTCTCCTGAAATCTCAACATATATCTTTTCATCCAATCTTCATGATTCTTTCAAATATTGATCAGTACACCAATCAAACGTGGATGCCCAAGTTTTGTTCTTCTAGGTTGTAGCATTCGTTTGCAGGAACAGTTAGAAATTATAGGTTTCACTCTGTTTTCTCCTATATTGACAGATGCAGTTAGAACTCTAAATCAAACACGGTTTGTGCTAGCTTCTTGAAACTTGGCACAATAAAGTAGTTCTACGTTCAATCTCTAAGGTTTGTTTCCTCTTGTATCCTAAAGCTGGGACTGGCGAATAACACTTATTCGGAAAGGGGTTGCCAAACTTCCAACACACTAGAGTCTCCTGAAATCTCAACATATATTTTTTCATCCAATCTTCATGATACTTTCAAGTAATGAGCAGTACACCAATCCCACTTGGATGCCAAAATTTAGTTCTCCTAGATTGAAGCATTCTTTTGGAGTAACAGTTTGAATTTTTAGGTTTCACTCTGTTTTCTCCTATATTGACAAATGTAGTTCGAACTCTAAATCAAACACGGTTTGTGCTAGCTTCTTGAAACTTGAAACAGTAAAGTAGTTCTACATTCTATTTTTATTTTTTGTTTCCTCTGGATGTAGACCTAAGCAGAGACTGACGAAAGACACATTCAATGAAAGGCGTTGTTAGGCTGCCAAAATACTACAGTCTCCTGAAATCTCTACATATTTTTTTTTCCGACCTTCATGAAAATTTCAAGTAATCAGCAGTACACCAATAAAACGTGGATGTTCAAGTTTCGTTCTCCTAGGTTGAAGCATTGGTTTGCAGTAACAGCTTGAATTTTTAGTTTTCACTCTGTTTTCTCCTATATTGACAGATGCAGTTCGAACTCTAAATCAAACATGGTTTGTGCTAGCTTCTTGAAACTTGACACAATAAAGTAGTTCTACGTTCTATCTCTAAGGTTTGTTTCCTCTTGATGTAGCCTTAAGCAGTGACTGGCGAATAACACTTTCAATGAAAGGCGTTGTTAAGCTTCCAAAAAACTACCGTCTCCTGAAATCTCAACATATATTTTTTCATCCAATCTTCATGATTCTTTCAAGTATTGATCAGTACACCAATCAAACGTGGATGCCCAAGTTTTGTTCTTCTAGGTTGTAGCATTCGTTTGCAGGAACAGTTAGAAATTATAGGTTTCACTCTGTTTTCTCCTATACTGACAGATGCAGTTAGAACTCTAAATCAAACACGGTTTGTGCTAGCTTCTTGAAACTTGACATAATAAAGTAGTTCTACGTTCTATCTCTAAGGTTTGTTTCCTCTTGTATCCTAAAGCTGGGACTGGCGAATAACACTTATACTGAAAGGGGTTGCCAAACTTCCAACACACTAGAGTCTCCTGAAATTTCAACATAAATTTTTTCATCCAATCTTCATGATACTTTCAAGTAATGATCAGTACACCAATCCCACTTGGATGCCAAAGTTTAGTTCTCCTAGAATGAAGCATTATTTTGGAGTAACAGTTTGAATTTTTAGGTTTCACTCTGTTTTCTCCTATATTGACAAATATAGTTCGAACTCTAAATCAAACACGGTTTGTACTAGCTTCTTGAAACTTGAAACAGTAAAGTAGTTCTACATTCTATTTTTATTTTTTGTTTCCTCTGGATGTAGACCTAAGCAGAGACTGAGGAAAGACATATTCAATGAAAGGCGTTGTTAGGCTGCCAAAATACTACAGGCTCCTGAAATCTCAACATATTTTTTTTTTCCGACCTTCATGATTATTTCAAGTAATGAGCAGTAAACCAATAAAACGTGGATGTTCAAGTTCCGTTCTCCTAGGTTGAAGCATTCGTTTGCAGTAACAGTTTGAATGTTTAGTTTTCACTCTGTTTTCTCCTATATTGACAGATGGAGTTCGAACTCTAAATCAAACATGGTTTGTGCTAGCTTCTTGAAACTTGACACAATAAAGTAGTTCTACGTTCTATCTCTAAGGTTTGTTTCCTCTTGATGTAGCCTTAAGCAGAGACTGGCGAATAACACTTTCAATGAAAGGCGTTGTTAAGCTTCCAAAAAACTACCGTCTCCTGATATCTCAACATACATTTTTTCATCCAATCTTCATGATTCTTTCAAGTATTGATCAGTACACCAATCAAACGTGGATGCCCAAGTTTTGTTTTTCTAGGTTGTAGCATTCGTTTGCAGGAACATTAGAAATTATAGGTTTCACTCTGTTTTCTCGTATATTGACAGATGAAGTTAGAACTCTAAATCAAACACGGTTTGTGCTAGTTTCTTGAAACTTGACACAATAAAGTAGTTCTACGTTCTATCTCTAAGGTTTGTTTCCTCTTGTATCCTAAAGCTGGGACTGGCGAATAACACTTATACTGAAAGGGGTTGCCAAACTTCCAACACACTAGAGTCTCCTGAAATCTCAACATATATTTTTTCATCCAGTCTTCATGATACTTTCAAGTAATGATCAGTACACCAATCCCACTTGGATGCCAAAGTTTAGTTCTCCTAGATTGAAGCATTCTTTTGGAGTAACAGTTTGAATTTTTAGGTTTCACTCTGTTTTCTCCTATATTGACAAATGTAGTTCGAACTCTAAATCAAACACGGTTTGTGCTAGCTTCTTGAAACTTGAAACAGTAAAGTAGTTCTACATTCTATTTATATTTTTTTGTTTCCTCTGGATGTAGACCTAAGAAGAGACTGACGAAAGACACATTCAATGAAAGGCGTTGTTGGCTGCCAAAATACTACAGTCTCCTGAAATCTCTGCATATTTTTTTTTCCGAAATTCATGATAATTTCAAGTAATCAGCAGTACACCAATAAAACGTGGATGTTCAAGTTTCGTTTTCCTAGTTTGAAGCATTCGTTTGCAGTAACAGCTTGAATTTTTAGTTTTCACTCTGTTTTCTCCTATATTGACAGATGCAGTTCGAACTCTAAATCAAACATGGTTTGTGCTAGCTTCTTGAAACTTGACACAATAAAGTAGTTCTACGTTCTATCACTAAGGTTTGTTTCCTCTTGATGTAGCCTTAAGCATAGACTGGCGAATAACACTTTCAATGAAAGGCGTTGTTAAGCTTCCAAAAAACTACCGTCCCCTGAAATCTCAACGTATATTTTTTCATCCAATCTTCATGATTCTTTCAAGTATTGATCAGTACACCAATCAAACGTGGATGCCCAAGTTTTGTTCTTCTAGGTTGTAGCATTCGTTTCAGGAACAGTTAGAAATTATAGGTTTCACTCTGTTTTCTCCTATATTGACAGATGCAGTTAGAACTCTAAATCAAACACGGTTTGTGCTAGCTTCTTGAAACTTGATACAATAAAGTAGTTCTACGTTCTATCTCTAAGGTTTGTTTCCTCTTGTATCCTAAAGCTGGGACTGGCGAATAACACTTATACTGAAAGGGGTTGCCAAACTTCCAACACACTAGAGTCTCCTGAAATATCAACATATATTTTTTCATCCAAACTTCATGATACTTTCAAGTAATGATCAGTACACCAATCCCACTTTGATGCCAAATTTAGTTCTCCTAGATTGAAGCATTATTTAGGAGTAACAGTTTGAATTTTTAGGTTTCACTCTGTTTTCTCCTATATTGACAAATGTAGTTCGAACTCTAAATCAAACACGGTTTGTGCTAGCTTCTTGAAAATTGAAACAGTAAAGTAGTTCTACATTCTATTTTTATTTTTTGTTTCCTCTGGATGTAGACCTAAGCAGAGACTGACGAAAGACACATTCAATGAAAGGCGTTGTTAGGCTGCCAAAATACTACAGTCTCCTGAAATCTCTACATATTTTTTTTTTCCGACCTTCATGATAATTTCAAGTAATCAGCAGTACACCAATAAAACGTGGATGTTCAAGTTTCGTTCTCCTAGGTTGAAGCATTCGTTTGCAGTAACAGCTTGAATTTTTAGTTTTCACTCTGTTTTCTCCTATATTGACAGATGCAGTTCGAACTCTAAATCAAACATGGTTTGTGCTAGCTTCTTCAAACTTGACACAATAAAGTAGTTCTACGTTCTATCTCTAAGGTTTGTTTCCTCTTGATGTAGCCTTAAGCAGAGACTGGCGAATAACACTTTCAATGAAAGGCCTTGTTAAGCTTCCAAAAAACTACCGTCTACTGAAATCTCACATATATTTTTTCATCCAAACTTCATGATTCTTTCACGTATTGATCAGTACACCAATCAAACGTGGATGCCCAAGTTTTGTTCTTCTAGGTTGTAGCATTCGTTTGCAGGAACAGTTAGAAATTATAGGTTTCACTCTGTTTTCTCCTATATTGACAGATGCAGTTAGAACTCTAAATCAAACACGGTTTGTGCTGGCTTCTTGAAACTTGACACAATAAAGTACTTCTATGTTCTATCTCTAAGGTTTGTTTCCTCTTGTATCCTAAAGCTGGGACTGGCGAATAACACTTATACTGAAAGGGGTTGCAAAACTTCCAACACACTAGAGTCTCCTGAAATCTCAACATATATTTTTTCATCCAATCTTCATGATACTTTCAAGTAATCATCAGTACACCAATCCCACTTGGATGCCAAAGTTTAGTTCTAGATTGAAGCATTCTTTTGGAGTAACAGTTTGAATTGTTTAGGTTTCACTCTGTTTTCTCCTATATTGACAAATATAGTTCGAACTCTAAATCAAACACGGTTTGTGCTAGCTTCTTGAATCTTGAAACAGTAAAGTAGTTCTACATTCTATTTTTATTTTTTCTTTCCTCTGGATGTAGACCTAAGCAGAGACTGACGAAAGACACATTCAATGAAAGGCGTTGTTAGGCTGCAAAATACTACAGTCTCCTGAAATCTCAACATATTTTTTTTTCCGACCTTCATGATAATTTCAAGTAATGAGCAGTACACCAATAAAACGTGGATGTTCAAGTTTCGTTCTCCTAGGTTGAAGCATTCGTTTGCAGTAACAGTTTGAATTTTTAGTTTTCACTCTCTTTTCTCCTATATTGACAGATGCAGTTCGAACTCTAAATCAAACATGGTTTGTGCTAGCTTCTTGAAACTTGACACAATAACGTAGTTCTACGTTCTATCTCTAAGGTTTGTTTCCTCTTGATGTAGCCTTAAGCAGTGACTGGCGAATAACACTTTCAATGAAAGGCGTTGTTAAGCTTCCAAAAAACTACCGTCCCCTGAAATCTCAACATATATTTTTTCATCCAATCTTCATGATTCTTTCAAGTATTGATCAGTACACCAATCAAACGTGGATGCCCAAGTTTTGTTCTTCTAGGTTGTAGCATTCGTTTGCAGGAACAGTTAGAAATTATAGGTTTCACTCTGTTTTCTCCTATATTGACAGATGCACTTAGAACTCTAAATCAAACACGGTTTGTGCTGGCTTCTTGAAACTTGACACAATAAAGTACTTCTATGTTCTATCTCTAAGGTTTGTTTCCTCTTGTATTCTAAAGCTGGGACTGGCGAATAACACTTATACTGAAAGGGGTTGCCAAACTTCCAACACACTAGAGTCTCCTGAAATATCAACATATATTTTTTCATCCAAACTTCATGATACTTTCAAGTAATGATCAGTACACCAATCCCACTTTGATGCCAAATTTAGTTCTCCTAGATTGAAGCATTATTTAGGAGTAACAGTTTGAATTTTTAGGTTTCACTCTGTTTTCTCCTATATTGACAAATGTAGTTTGAACTCTAAATCAAACACGGTTTGTGCTAGCTTCTTGAAAATTGAAACAGTAAAGTAGTTCTACATTCTATTTTTATTTTTTGTTTCCTCTGGATGTAGACCTTAGCAGAGACTGACGAAAGTCACATTCAATGAAAGGCGTTGTTAGGCTGCCAAAATACTACAGTCTCCTGAAATCTCTACATATTTTTTTTTCCGACCTTCATGATAATTTCAAGTAATCAGCAGTACACCAATAAAACGTGGATGTTCAAGTTTCGTTCTCCTAGGTTGAAGCATTCGTTTGCAGTAACAGCTTGAATTTTTAGTTTTCACTCTGTTTTCTCCTATATTGACAGATGCAATTCGAACTCTAAATCAAACATGGTTTGTGCTAGCTTCTTGAAACTTGACACAATAAAGTAGTTCTACGTTCTATCTCTAAGGTTTGTTTCCTCTTGATGTAGCCTTAAGCAGAGACTGGCGAATAACACTTTCAATGAAAGGCCTTGTTAAGCTTCCAAAAAACTACCGTCTACTGAAATCTCACATATATTTTTTCATCCAATCTTCATGATTCTTTCACGTATTGATCAGTACACCAATCAAACGTGGATGCCCAAGTTTTGTTCTTCTAGGTTGTAGCATTCGTTTGCAGGAACAGTTAGAAATTATAGGTTTCACTCTGTTTTCTCCTATATTGACAGATGCAGTTAGAACTCTAAATCAAACACGGTTTGTGCTGGCTTCTTGAAACTTGACACAATAAAGTACTTCTATGTTCTATCTCTAAGGTTTGTTTCCTCTTGTATCCTAAAGCTGGGACTGGCGAATAACACTTATACTGAAAGGGGTTGCAAAACTTCCAACACACTAGAGTCTCCTGAAATCTCAACATATATTTTTTCATCCAATCTTCATGATACTTTCAAGTAATCATCAGTACACCAATCCCACTTGGATGCCAAAGTTTAGTTCTCCTAGATTGAAGCATTCTTTTGGAGTAACAGTTTGAATTGTTAGGTTTCACTCTGTTTTCTCCTATATTGACAAATGTAGTTCGAACTCTAAATCAAACACGGTTTGTGCTAGCTTCTTGAATCTTGAAACAGTAAAGTAGTTCTACATTCTATTTTTTGTTTCCTCTGGATGTAGACCTAAGCAGAGACTGACGAAAGACACATTCAATGAAAGGCGTTGTTAGGCTGCAAAATACTACAGTCTCCTGAAATCTCAACATATTTTTTTTCCGACCTTCATGATAATTTCAAGTAATGAGCAGTACACCAATAAAACGTGGATGTTCAAGTTTCGTTCTCCTAGGTTGAAGCATTCGTTTGCAGTAACAGTTTGAATTTTTAGTTTTCACTCTCTTTTCTCCTATATTGACAGATGCAGTTCAAACTCTTAATCAAACATGGTTTGTGCTAGCTTCTTGAAACTTGACACAATAAAGTAGTTCTACGTTCTGTCTCTAAGGTTTGTTTCCTCTTCATGTAGCCTTAAGCAGAGACTGGCGAATAACACTTTCAATGAAACGCCTTGTTAAGCTTCCAAAAAACTACCGTCTCCTGAAATCTCAACATATATTTTTTCATCCAATCTTCATGATTCTTTCAAGTATTGATCAGTACACCAATCAAACGTGGATGCCCAAGTTTTGTTCTTCTAGGTTGTAGCATTCGTTTGCAGGAACAGTTAGAATTTATAGGTTTCACTCTGTTTTCTCCTATATTGACAGATGCAGTTAGAACTCTAAATCAAACACGGTTTGTGCTAGCTTCTTGAAACGTGACACAATAAACTAGTTCTACGTTCTATCTCTAAGGTTTGTTTCCTCTTGTATCCTAAAGCTGGGACTGGCGAATAACACTTATACTGAAAGGGGTTGCCAAACTTCCAACACACTAGAGTCTCCTGAAATCTCAACATATATTTTTTCATCCAATCTTCATGATACTTTCAAGTTATGATCAGTACACCAATCCCACCTGGATGCCAAAGATTAGTTCTCCTAGATTGAAGCATTCTTTTGGAGTAACAGTGTGAATTTTTAGGTTTCACTCTGTTTTCTCCTATATTGACATATGTAGTTCGAACTCTAAATCAAACACGGTTTGTGCTAGCTTCTTGAAACTTGAAACAGTAAAGTAGTTCTACATTCTATTTTTATTTTTTGTTTCCTCTGGATGTAGACCTAATCAGAGACTGACGAAAGACACATTCAATGAAAGGCGTTGTTAGGCTGCCAAAATACTACAGTCTCCTGAAATCTCAACATATTTTTTTTTCCGACCTTCATGATAATTTCAAGTAATGAGCAGTACACCAATAAAACGTGGATGTTCAAGTTTCGTTCTCCTAGGTTGAAGCATTCGTTTGCAGTAACAGTTTGAATTTTTAGTTTTCACTCTGTTTTCTCCTATATTGACAGATGCAGTTCGAACACTAAATCAAACATGGTTTGACTAGCTTCTTGAAACTTGACACAATGAAGTAGTTCTACGTTCTATCTCTAAGGTTTGTTTCCTCTTGATGTAGCCTTAAGCAGAGACTGGCGAATAACACTTTCAATGAAAGGCGTTGTTAAGCTTCCAAAAAACTACCGTCTCCTGAAATCTCAACATACATTTTTTCATCCAATCTTCATGATTCTTTCAAGTATTGATCAGTACACCAATCAAACGTGGATGCCCAAGTTTTGTTCTTCTAGGTTGTAGAATTCGTTTGCAGGAACAGTTAGAAATTATAGGTTTCACTCTGTTTTCTCCTATATTGACAGATGCAGTTAGAACTCTAAATCAAACACGGTTTGTGCTAGCTTCTTGAAACTTGACACAATAAAGTAGTTCTACGTTCTATCTCTAAGGTTTGTTTCCTCTTGATGTAGCCTTAAGCAGAGACTGTCGAATAACACTTTCAATGAATGGCGTTGTTAACCTTCCCAAAAACTACCGTCTCCTGAAATCTCAACATACATTTTTTCATCCAATCTTCATGATTCTTTCAAGTATTGATCAGTACACCAATCAAACGTGGATGCCCAAGTTTTGTTCTTCTAGGTTGTAGCATTCGTTTGCAGGAACAGTTAGAAATTATAGGTTTCACTCTGTTTTCTCCTATATTGACGGATGCAGTTAGAACGCTAAATCAAACACGGTTTGTGCTAGCTTCTTGAAACTTGACACAATAAAGTAGTTCTACGTTCTATCTCTAAGGTTTGTTTCCTCTTGTATCCTAAAGCTGGGACTGGCGAATAACACTTATACTGAAAGGGGTTGCCAAACTTCCAACACACTAGAGTCTCCTGAAATCTCAACATATATTTTTTCATCCAATCTTCATGATACTTTCAAGTAATGATCAGTACACCAATCCCACCTGGATGCCAAAGATTAGTTCTCCTAGATTGAAGCATTCTTTTGGAGTAACAGTGTGAATTTTTAGGTTTCACTCTGTTTTCTCCTATATTGACAAATGTAGTTCGAACTCTAAATCAAACACGGTTTGTGCTAGCTTCTTGAAACTTGAAACAGTAAAGCAGTTCTACATTCTATTTTTATTTTTTGTTTCCTCTGGAAATAGACCTAATCAGAGACTGACGAAAGACACATTCAATGAAAGGTGTTGTTAGGCTGCCAAAATACTACCGTCTCCTGAAATCTCAACATATTTTTTTTTCCTACCTTCATGATAATTTCAAGTAATGAGCAGTACACCAATAAAACGTGGATGTTCAAGTTTCGTTCTCCTAGGTTGAAGCATTCGTTTGCAGTAACAGTTTGAATTTTTAGTTTTCACTCTGTTTTCTCCTATATTGACAGATGCAGTTCAAACTCTAAATCAAACATGGTTGGTGCTAGCTTCTTGAAACTTGACACAATAAAGTAGTTCTACGTTCTATCTCTAAGGTTTGTTTCCTCTTGATGTAGCCTTAAGCAGAGACTGGCGAATAACACTTTCAATGAAAGGCGTTGTTAAGCTTCCCAAAAACTACCGTCTCCTGAAATCTCAACATATATTTTTTTCATCCATTCTTCATGATTCTTTCAAGTATTGATCAGTATACCAATCAAACGTGGATGCCCAAGTTTTGTTCTTCTAGGTTGTAGCATTCGTTTGCAGGAACAGTTAGAAATTATAGGTTTCACTCTGTTTTCTCCTATATTGACAGATGCAGTTAGAATTCTAAATCAAACACGGTTTGTGCTAGCTTCTTGAAACTTGACACAGTAAAGTAGTTCTACGTTCTATCTCTAAGGTTTGTTTCCTCTTGTATCCTAAAGCTGGGACTGGCGAATAACACTTACAATGAAAGGGGTTGCCAAAATTCCAACAAACTAGAGTCTCCTGAAATCTCAACATATATTTTTTCATCCAATCTTCATGATACTTTCAAGTAATGATCAGTACACCAATCCCACTTGGATGCCAAAGTTTAGTTCTCCTAGATTGAAGCATTCTTTTGGAGTAACAGTTTGAATTTTTAGGTTTCACTCTGTTTTCTCCTATATTGACAAATGTAGTTCGAACTCTAAATCAAACACGGTTTGTGCTAGCTTCTTGAAACTTGAAACAGTAAAGTAGTTCTACATTCTATTTTTATTTTTTCTTTCCTCTGGATGTAGACCTAAGCAGAGACTGACGAAAGACACATTCAATGAAAGGCGTTGTTAGGCTGCCAAAATATACAGTCTCCTTAAATCTCAACATATTTTTTTTTCCGACCTTCATCATAATTTCATGTAATCAGGAGTACACCAATAATACGTGGATGTTCAAGTTTCATTCTCCTATGTTGAAGCATTCGTTTGCAGTAACAGTTTGAATTTTTAGTTTTCACTCTGTTTTCTCCTATATTGACAGATGCAGTTTGAACTCTAAATCAAACATGGTTTGTGCTAGCTTCTTGAAACTTGACACAATAAAGTAGTTCTACGTTCTATCTCTAAGGTTTGTTTCCTCTTGATGTAGCCTTAAGCAGAGACTGGCGAATAACACTTTCAATGAAAGGCGTTGTTAAGCTTCCAAAAAACTACCGTCTCCTGATATCTCAACATACATTTTTTCATCCAATCTTCATGATTCTTTCAAGTATTGATCAGTACACCAATCAAACGTGGATGCCCAAGTTTTGTTTTTCTAGGTTGTAGCATTCGTTTGCAGGAACATTAGAAATTATAGGTTTCACTCTGTTTTCTCGTATATTGACAGATGAAGTTAGAACTCTAAATCAAACACGGTTTGTGCTAGTTTCTTGAAACTTGACACAATAAAGTAGTTCTACGTTCTATCTCTAAGGTTTGTTTCCTCTTGTATCCTAAAGCTGGGACTGGCGAATAACACGTATACTGAAAGGGGTTGCCAAACTTCCAACACACTAGAGTCTCCTGAAATCTCAACATATATTTTTTCATCCAGTCTTCATGATGCTTTCAAGTAATGATCAGTACACCAATCCCACTTGGATGCCAAAGTTTAGTTCTCCTAGATTGAAGCATTCTTTTGGAGTAACAGTTTGAATTTTTAGGTTTCACTCTGTTTTCTCCTATATTGACAAATGTAGTTCGAACTCTAAATCAAACACGGTTTGTGCTAGCTTCTTGAAACTTGACACAATAAAGTAGTTCTACGTTCTATCTCTAAGGTTTGTTTCCTCTTGTATCCTAAAGCTGGGACTGGCGAATAACACTTATACTGAAAGGGGTTGCCAAACTTCCAACACACTAGAGTCTCCTGAAATCTCAACATATATTTTTTCATCCAATCTTCATGATACTTTCAAGTAATGATCAGTACACCAATCCCACCTGGATGCCAAAGATTAGTTCTCCTAGATTGAAGCATTCTTTTGGAGTAACAGTGTGAATTTTTAGGTTTCACTCTGTTTTCTCCTATATTGACAAATGTAGTTCGAACTCTAAATCAAACACGGTTTGTGCTAGCTTCTTGAAACTTGAAACAGTAAAGCCGTTCTACATTCTATTTTTATTTTTTGTTTCCTCTGGATGTAGACCTAATCAGAGACTGACGAAAGACACATTCAATGAAAGGCGTTGTTAGGCTGCCAAAATACTACCGTCTCCTGAAATCTCAACATATTTTTTTTCCGACCTTCATGATAATTTCAAGTAATGAGCAGTACACCAATAAAACGTGGATGTTCAAGTTTCGTTCTCCTAGGTTGAAGCATTCGTTTGCAGTAACAGTTTGAATTTTTAGTTTTCACTCTCTTTTCTCCTATATTGACAGATGCAGTTCAAACTCTAAATCAAACATGGTTTGTGCTAGCTTCTTGAAACTTGACACAATAAAGTAGTTCTACGTTCTATCTCTAAGGTTTGTTTCCTCTTGATGTAGCCTTAAGCAGAGACTGGCGAATAACACTTTCAATGAAAAACGTTGTTAAGCTTCCCAAAAACTACCGTCTCCTGAAATCTCAACATATATTTTTTTCATCCAATCTTCATGATTCTTTCAAGTATTGATCAGTACACCAATCAAACGTGGATGCCCAAGTTTTGTTCTTCTAGGTTGTAGCATTCGTTTGCAGGAACAGTTAGAAATTATAGGTTTCACTCTGTTTTCTCCTATATTGACAGATGCAGTTAGAATTCTAAATCAAACACGGTTTGTGCTAGCTTCTTGAAACTTGACACAGTAAAGTAGTTCTACGTTCTATCTCTAAGGTTTGTTTCCTCTTGTATCCTAAAGCTGGGACTGGCGAATAACACTTATAATGAAAGGGGTTGCCAAAATTCCAACAAACTAGAGTCTCCTGAAATCTCAACATATATTTTTTCATCCAATCTTCATGATACTTTCAAGTAATGATCAGTTCACCAATCCCACTTGGATGCCAAAGTTTAGTTCTCCTAGATTGAAGCATTCTTTTGGAGTAACAGTTTGAATTTTTAGGTTTCACTCTGTTTTCTCCTATATTGACAAATGTAGTTCGAACTCTAAATCAAACACGGTTTGTGCTAGCTTCTTGAAACTTGAAACAGTAAAGTAGTTCTACATTCTATTTTTATTTTTTGTTTCCTCTGGATGTAGAACTAATCAGAGACTGACGAAAGACACATTCAATGAAAGGCGTTGTTAGGCTGCCAAAATACTACAGTCTCCTGAAATCTCAACATATTTTTTTTCCGACCTTCATGATAATTTCAAGTAATGAGCAGTACACCAATAAAACGTGGATGTTCAAGTTTCGTTCTCCTAGGTTGAAGCATTCGTTTGCAATAACAGTTTGAATTTTTAGTTTTCACTCTGTTTTCACCTATATTGACAGATGCAGTTCGAACTCTAAATCAAACACGGTTTGTGCTAGCTTCTTGAAACTTGACACAATAAAGTAGTTCTACGTTCTATCTCTAAGGTTTGTTTCCTCTTGATGTAGCCTTAAGCAGAGACTGGAGAATAACACTTTCAATGAATGGCGTTGTTAATCTTCCCAAAAACTACCGTCTCCTGAAATCTCAACATACATTTTTTCATCCAATCTTCATGATTCTTTCAAGTATTGATCAGTACACCAATCAAACGTGGATGCCCAAGTTTTGTTCTTCTAGGTTGTAGCATTCGTTTGCAGGAACAGTTAGAAATTATAGGTTTCACTCTGTTTTCTCCTATATTGACAGATGCAGTTAGAACGCTAAATCAAACACGGTTTGTGCTAGCTTCTTGAAACTTGACACAATAAAGTAGTTCTACGTTCTATCTCTAAGGTTTGTTTCCTCTTGTATCCTAAAGCTGGGACTGGCGAATAACACTTATACTGAAAGGGGTTGCCAAACTTCCAACACACTAGAGTCTCCTGAAATCTCAACATATATTTTTTCATCCAATCTTCATGATACTTTCAAGTAATGATCAGTACACCAATCCCACCTGGATGCCAAAGATTAGTTCTCCTAGATTGAAGCATACTTTTGGAGTAACAGTGTGAATTTTTAGGTTTCACTCTGTTTTCTCCTATATTGACAAATGTAGTTCGAACTCTAAATCAAACACGGTTTGTGCTAGCTTCTTGAAACTTGAAACAGTAAAGCAGTTCTACATTCTATTTTTATTTTTTGTTTCCTCTGGATGTAGACCTAATCAGAGACTGACGAAAGACACATTCAATGAAAGGCGTTGTTAGGCTGCCAAAATACTACCGTCTCCTGAAATCTCAACATATTTTTTTTCCGACCTTCATGATAATTTCAAGTAATGAGCAGTACACCAATAAAACGTGGATGTTCAAGTTTCGTTCTCCTAGGTTGAAGCATTCGTTTGCAGTAACAGTTTGAATTTTTAGTTTTCACTCTCTTTTCTCCTATATTGACAGATGCAGTTCAAACTCTAAATCAAACATGGTTTGTGCTAGCTTCTTGAAACTTGACACAATAAAGTAGTTCTACGTTCTATCTCTAAGGTTTGTTTCCTCTTGATGTAGCCTTAAGCAGAGACTGGCGAATAACACTTTCAATGAAAAACGTTGTTAAGCTTCCCAAAAACTACCGTCTCCTGAAATCTCAACATATATTTTTTTCATCCAATCTTCATGATTCTTTCAAGTATTGATCAGTACACCAATCAAACGTGGATGCCCAAGTTTTGTTCTTCTAGGTTGTAGCATTCGTTTGCAGGAACAGTTAGAAATTATAGGTTTCACTCTGTTTTCTCCTATATTGACAGATGCAGTTAGAATTCTAAATCAAACACGGTTTGTGCTAGCTTCTTGAAACTTGACACAGTAAAGTAGTTCTACGTTCTATCTCTAAGGTTTGTTTCCTCTTGTATCCTAAAGCTGGGACTGGCGAATAACACTTATAATGAAAGGGGTTGCCAAAATTCCAACAAACTAGAGTCTCCTGAAATCTCAACATATATTTTTTCATCCAATCTTCATGATACTTTCAAGTAATGATCAGTACACCAATCCCACTTGGATGCCAAAGTTTAGTTCTCCTAGATTGAAGCATTCTTTTGGAGTAACAGTTTGAATTTTTAGGTTTCACTCTGTTTTCTCCTATATTGACAAATGTAGTTCGAACTCTAAATCAAACACGGTTTGTGCTAGCTTCTTGAAACTTGAAACAGTAAAGTAGTTCTACATTCTATTTTTATTTTTTGTTTCCTCTGGATGTAGAACTAATCAGAGACTGACGAAAGACACATTCAATGAAAGGCGTTGTTAGGCTGCCAAAATACTACAGTCTCCTGAAATCTCAACATATTTTTTTTTCCGACCTTCATGATAATTTCAAGTAATGAGCAGTACACCAATAAAACGTGGATGTTCAAGTTTCGTTCTCCTAGGTTGAAGCATTCGTTTGCAATAACAGTTTGAATTTTTAGTTTTCACTCTGTTTTCACCTATATTGACAGATGCAGTTCGAACTCTAAATCAAACATGGTTTGTGCTAGCTTCTTGAAACTTGACACAATAAAGTAGTTCTACGTTCTATCTCTAAGGTTTGTTTCCTCTTGATGTAGCCTTAAGCAGAGACTGGCGAATAACACTTTCAATGAAAGGCGTTGTTAAGCTTCCAAAAAACTACCGTCTCCTGAAATCTAAACATATATTTTTTCATCCAATCTTCATGATTCTTTCAAGTATTGATCAGTACACCAATCAAACGTGGATGCCCAAATTTTGTTCTTCTAGGTTGTAGAATTCGTTTGCAGGAACAGTAAGAAATTATAGGTTTCACTCTGTTTTCTCCTATATTGACAGATGCAGTTAGAACTCTAAATCAAACACGGTTTGTGCTAGCTTCTTGAAACTTGACACAATAAAGTAGTTCTACGTTCTATCTCTAAGGTTTGTTTCCTCTTGATGTAGCCTTAAGCAGAGACTGGAGAATAACACTTTCAATGAATGGCGTTGTTAATCTTCCCAAAAACTACCGTCTCCTGAAATCTCAACATACATTTTTTCATCCAATCTTCATGATTCTTTCAAGTATTGATCAGTACACCAATCAAACGTGGATGCCCAAGTTTTGTTCTTCTAGGTTGTAGCATTCGTTTGCAGGAACAGTTAGAAATTATAGGTTTCACTCTGTTTTCTCCTATATTGACAGATGCAGTTAGAACGCTAAATCAAACACGGTTTGTGCTAGCTTCTTGAAACTTGACACAATAAAGTAGTTCTACGTTCTATCTCTAAGGTTTGTTTCCTCTTGTATCCTAAAGCTGGGACTGGCGAATAACACTTATACTGAAAGGGGTTGCCAAACTTCCAACACACTAGAGTCTCCTGAAATCTCAACATATATTTTTTCATCCAATCTTCATGATACTTTCAAGTAATGATCAGTACACCAATCCCACCTGGATGCCAAAGATTAGTTCTCCTAGATTGAAGCATACTTTCGGAGTAACAGTGTGAATTTTTAGGTTTCACTCTGTTTTCTCCTATATTGACAAATGTAGTTCGAACTCTAAATCAAACACGGTTTGTGCTAGCTTCTTGAAACTTGAAACAGTAAAGCAGTTCTACATTCTATTTTTATTTTTTGTTTCCTCTGGATGTAGACCTAATCAGAGACTGACGAAAGACACATTCAATGAAAGGCGTTGTTAGGCTGCCAAAATACTACCGTCTCCTGAAATCTCAACATATTTTTTTTCCGACCTTCATGATAATTTCAAGTAATGAGCAGTACACCAATAAAACGTGGATGTTCAAGTTTCGTTCTCCTAGGTTGAAGCATTCGTTTGCAGTAACAGTTTGAATTTTTAGTTTTCACTCTCTTTTCTCCTATATTGACAGATGCAGTTCAAACTCTAAATCAAACATGGTTTGTGCTAGCTTCTTGAAACTTGACACAATAAAGTAGTTCTACGTTCTATCTCTAAGGTTTGTTTCCTCTTGATGTAGCCTTAAGCAGAGACTGGCGAATAACACTTTCAATGAAAAACGTTGTTAAGCTTCCCAAAAACTACCGTCTCCTGAAATCTCAACATATATTTTTTTCATCCAATCTTCATGATTCTTTCAAGTATTGATCAGTACACCAATCAAACGTGGATGCCCAAGTTTTGTTCTTCTAGGTTGTAGCATTCGTTTGCAGGAACAGTTAGAAATTATAGGTTTCACTCTGTTTTCTCCTATATTGACAGATGCAGTTAGAATTCTAAATCAAACACGGTTTGTGCTAGCTTCTTGAAACTTGACACAGTAAAGTAGTTCTACGTTCTATCTCTAAGGTTTGTTTCCTCTTGTATCCTAAAGCTGGGACTGGCGAATAACACTTATAATGAAAGGGGTTGCCAAAATTCCAACAAACTAGAGTCTCCTGAAATCTCAACATATATTTTTTCATCCAATCTTCATGATACTTTCAAGTAATGATCAGTACACCAATCCCACTTGGATGCCAAAGTTTAGTTCTCCTAGATTGAAGCATTCTTTTGGAGTAACAGTTTGAATTTTTAGGTTTCACTCTGTTTTCTCCTATATTGACAAATGTAGTTCGAACTCTAAATCAAACACGGTTTGTGCTAGCTTCTTGAAACTTGAAACAGTAAAGTAGTTCTACATTCTATTTTTATTTTTTGTTTCCTCTGGATGTAGAACTAATCAGAGACTGACGAAAGACACATTCAATGAAAGGCGTTGTTAGGCTGCCAAAATACTACAGTCTCCTGAAATCTCAACATATTTTTTTTTCCGACCTTCATGATAATTTCAAGTAATGAGCAGTACACCAATAAAACGTGGATGTTCAAGTTTCGTTCTCCTAGGTTGAAGCATTCGTTTGCAATAACAGTTTGAATTTTTAGTTTTCACTCTGTTTTCACCTATATTGACAGATGCAGTTCGAACTCTAAATCAAACATGGTTTGTGCTAGCTTCTTGAAACTTGACACAATAAAGTAGTTCTACGTTCTATCTCTAAGGTTTGTTTCCTCTTGATGTAGCCTTAAGCAGAGACTGGCGAATAACACTTTCAATGAAAGGCGTTGTTAAGCTTCCAAAAAACTACCGTCTCCTGAAATCTAAACATATATTTTTTCATCCAATCTTCATGATTCTTTCAAGTATTGATCAGTACACCAATCAAACGTGGATGCCCAAATTTTGTTCTTCTAGGTTGTAGAATTCGTTTGCAGGAACAGTAAGAAATTATAGGTTTCACTCTGTTTTCTCCTATATTGACAGATGCAGTTAGAACTCTAAATCAAACACGGTTTGTGCTAGCTTCTTGAAACTTGACACAATAAAGTAGTTCTACGTTCTATCTCTAAGGTTTGTTTCCTCTTGATGTAGCCTTAAGCAGAGACTGGAGAATAACACTTTCAATGAATGGCGTTGTTAATCTTCCCAAAAACTACCGTCTCCTGAAATCTCAACATACATTTTTTCATCCAATCTTCATGATTCTTTCAAGTATTGATCAGTACACCAATCAAACGTGGATGCCCAAGTTTTGTTCTTCTAGGTTGTAGCATTCGTTTGCAGGAACAGTTAGAAATTATAGGTTTCACTCTGTTTTCTCCTATATTGACAGATGCAGTTAGAACGCTAAATCAAACACGGTTTGTGCTAGCTTCTTGAAACTTGACACAATAAAGTAGTTCTACGTTCTATCTCTAAGTTTTGTTTCCTCTTGTATCCTAAAGCTGGGACTGGCGAATAACACTTATACTGAAAGGGGTTGCCAAACTTCCAACACACTAGAGTCTCCTGAAAACTCAACATATATTTTTTCATCCAATCTTCATGATACTTTCAAGTAATGATCAGTACACCAATCCCACCTGGATGCCAAAGATTAGTTCTCCTAGATTGAGGCATTCTTTTGGAGTAACAGTGTGAATTTTTAGGTTTCACTCTGTTTTCTCCTATATTGACAAATGTAGTTCGAACTCTAAATCAAACACGGTTTGTGCTAGCTTCTTGAACTTGAAACAGTAAAGCAGTTCTACATTCTATTTTTATTTTTTGTTTCCTCTGGATGTAGACCTAATCAGAGACTGACGAAAGACACATTCAATGAAAGGCGTTGTTAGGCTGCCAAAATACTACCGTTTCCTGAAATCTCAACATATTTTTTTTTCCGACCTTCTTGATAATTTCAAGTAATGAGCAGTACACCAATAAAACGTGGATGTTCAAGTTTCGTTCTCCTAGGTTGAAGCATTCGTTTGCAGTAACAGTTTGAATTTTTAGTTTTCACTCTGTTTTCTCCTGTATTGACAGATGCAGTTCGAACTTTAAATCAAACATAGTTTGTGCTAGCTTCTTGAAACTTGACACAATAAAGTAGTTCTACGTTCTATCTCTAAGGTTTGTTTCCTCTTGATGTAGCCTTAAGAAGAGACTGGCGAATAACACTTTCAATGAAAGGCGTTGTTAAGCTTCCCAAAAACTACCGTCTCCTGAAATCTCAACATATATTTTTTTCATCAATCTTCATGATTCTTTCAAGTATTGATCAGTACACCAATCAAACGTGGATGCCCAAGTTTTGTTCTTCTAGGTTGTAGCATTCGTTTGCAGGAACAGTTAGAAATTATAGGTTTCACTCTGTTTTCTCCTATATTGACAGATGCAGTTAGAACTCTAAATCAAACACGGTTTGTGCTAGCTTCTTGAAACTTGACACAATAAAGTAGTTCTACGTTCTATCTCTAAGGTTTGTTTCCTCTTGATGTAGCCTTAAGCAGAGACTGGAGAATAACACTTTCAATGAATGGCGTTGTTAATCTTCCCAAAAACTACCGTCTCCTGAAATCTCAACATACATTTTTTCATCCAATCTTCATGATTCTTTCAAGTATTGATCAGTACACCAATCAAACGTGGATGCCCAAGTTTTGTTCTTCTAGGTTGTAGCATTCGTTTGCAGGAACAGTTAGAAATTATAGGTTTCACTCTGTTTTCTCCTATATTGACAGATGCAGTTAGAACGCTAAATCAAACACGGTTTGTGCTAGCTTCTTGAAACTTGACACAATAAAGTAGTTCTACGTTCTATCTCTAAGGTTTGTTTTCTCTTGTATCCTAAAGCTGGGACTGGCGAATAACACTTATACTGAAAGGGGTTGCCAAACTTCCAACACACTAGAGTCTCCTGAAATCTCAACATATATTTTTTCATCCAATCTTCATGATACTTTCAAGTAATGATCAGTACACCAATCCCACCTGGATGCCAAAGATTAGTTCTCCTAGATTGAAGCATACTTTTGGAGTAACAGTGTGAATTTTTAGGTTTCACTCTGTTTTCTCCTATATTGACAAATGTAGTTCGAACTCTAAATCAAACACGGTTTGTGCTAGCTTCTTGAAACTTGAAACAGTAAAGCAGTTCTACATTCTATTTTTATTTTTTGTTTCCTCTGGATGTAGACCTAATCAGAGACTGACGAAAGACACATTCAATGAAAGGCGTTGTTAGGCTGCCAAAATACTACCGTCTCCTGAAATCTCAACATATTTTTTTTTCCGACCTTCATGATAATTTCAAGTAATGAGCAGTACACCAATAAAACGTGGATGTTCAAGTTTCGTTCTCCTAGGTTGAAGCATTCGTTTGCAGTAACAGTTTGAATTTTTAGTTTTCACTCTGTTTTCTCCTATATTGACAGATGCAGTTCGAACTCTAAATCAAACATGGTTTGTGCTAGCTTCTTGAAACTTGACACAATAAAGTAGTTCTACGTTCTATCTCTAAGGTTTGTTTCCTCTTGATGTAGCCTTAAGCAGAGACTGGCGAATAACACTTTCAATGAAAGGCGTTGTTAAGCTTCCCAAAAACTACCGTCTCCTGAAATCTCAACATATATTTTTTTCATCCAATCTTCATGATTCTTTCAAGTATTGATCAGTACACCAATCAAATGTGGATGCCCAAGTTTTGTTCTTCTAGGTTGTAGCATTCGTTTGCAGGAACAGTTAGAAATTATAGGTTTCACTCTGTTTTCTCCTATATTGACAGATGCAGTAGAACTCTAAATCAAACACGGTTTGTGCTAGCTTCTTAAAACTTGACACAATAAAGTAGTTCTACGTTCTATCTCTAAGGTTTGTTTCCTCTTGTATCCTAAAGCTGGGACTGGCGAATAACACTTATACTGAAAGGGGTTGCCAAACTTCCAACACACTAGAGTCTCGTGAAATCTCAACATATATTTTTTCATCCAATCTTCATGATACTTTCAAGTAATGATCAGTACACCAATCCCACTTGGATGCCAAAGTTTAGTTCTCCTAGATTGAAGCATTCTATTGGAGTAACAGTTTGAATTTTTAGGTTTCACTCTGTTTTCTCCTATATTGACAAATGTAGTTCGAACTCTAAATCAAACACGGTTTGTGCTAGCTTCTTGAAACTTGAAACAGTAAAGTAGTTCTACATTCTATTTTTATTTTTTGTTTCCTCTGGATGTAGAACTAAGCAGAGACTGTCGAAAGACACATTCAATGAAAGGCGTTGTTAGGCTGCCAAAATACTACAGTCTCCTGAAATCTCAACATATTTTTTTTTCCGACCTTCATGATAATTTCAAGTAATGAGCAGTACACCAATAAAACGTGGATGTTCAAGTTCCGTTCTCCTAGGTTGAAGCATTCGTTTGCAGTAACAGTTTGAATTTTTAGTTTTCACTCTGTTTTCTCCTATATTGACAGATGCAGTTCGAACTCTAAATCAAACATGGTTTGTGCGAGCTTCTTGAATCTTGACATAATAAAGTAGTTCTACATTCTTTCTCTAAGGTTTGTTTCCTCTTGATGTAGCCTTAAGCAGAGACTGGCGAATAACACTTTCAATGAAAGGCGTTCTTAAGCTTCCAAAAAACTACCGTCTCCTGAAATCTCAACATGCATTTTTTCATCCAATCTTCATGATTCTTTCAAGTATTGATCAGTATACCAATCAAACGTGGATGCCCAAGTTTGTTCTTCTAGGTTGTAGCATTCGTTTTGCAGGAACAGTTAGAAATTATAGGTTTCACTCTGTTTTCTCCTATATTGACAGATGCAGTTAGAATTCTAAATCAAACACGGTTTGTGCTAGCTTCTTGAAACTTGACACAATAAAGTACTTCTACGTTCTATCACTAAGGTTTGTTTCCTCTTGTATCCTAAAGCTGGGACTGGCGAATAACACTTATACTGAAAGTGGTTGCCATACTTCCAACACACTAGAGTCTCCTGAAATCTCAACATATATTTTTTCATCCAATCTTCATGATACTTTCAAGTAATGATCAGTACACCAATCCCACTTGGATGCCAAAGTTTAGTTCTCCTAGATTGAAGCATTCTTTTGGAGTAACAGTTTGAATTTTTAGGTTTCACTCTGTTTTCTCCTATATTGACAAATGTAGTTCGAACTCTAAATCAAACAGGGTTTGTGCTAGCTTCTTGAAACTTGAAACAGTAAAGTAGTTCTACATTCTATTTTTAGTTTTTGTTTCCTCTGGATGTAGACCTAAGCAGAGACTGACCAAAGACACATTCAATGAAAGGCTTTGTTAGGCTGCCAAAATACTACAGACTCCTGAAATCTCAACATATTTTTTTTTCCGACCTTCATGATAATTTCAAGTAATCAGCAGTACACAAATAAAACGTGGATGTTCAAGTTTTGTTTTCCTAGGTTGAAGCATTCGTTTGCAGTTACAGTTTGAATTTTTAGTTTTCACTCTGTTTTCTCCTATATTGACAGATGCAGTTCGAACTCTAAATCAAACATGGTTTGTGCTAGCTTCTTGAAACTTGACACAATAAAGTAGTTCTACGTTCTATCTCTAAGGTTTGTTTCCTCTTGATGTAGCCTTAAGCAGAGACTGGAGAATAACACTTTTAATGAAAGGCGTTGTTAAGCTTCCAAAAAACTACCGTCTCCTGAAATCTCAACATATATTTTTCCATCCAATCTTGATGATTCTTTCAAGTATTGATCAGTACACCAATCAAACGTGGATTCCCAAGTTTTGTTCTTCTAGGTTGTAGCATTCGTTTGCAGGAACTGTTAGAAATTATAGGTTTCACTCTGTTTTCTCCTATATTGACAGATGCAGTTAGAACTCTAAATCAAACACGGTTTGTGCTAGCTTCTTGAAACTTGACACAATAAAGTAGTTCTACGTTCTATCTCTAAGGTTTGTTTCCTCTTGGATCCTAAAGCTGGGACTGGCGAATAACACTTATACTGAAAGGGGTTGCCAAACTTCCAACACACTAGAGTCTCGTGAAATCTCAACATATATTTTTTCATCCAATCTTCATGATACTTTCAAGTAATGATCAGTACACCAATCCCACTTGGATGCCAAAGTTTAGTTCTCCTAGATTGAAGCATTCTTTTGGAGTAACAGTTTGAATTTTTAGGTTTCACTCTGTTTTCTCCTATATTGACAAATGTAGTTCGATTTCTAAATCAAACAGGGTTTGTGCTAGCTTCTTGAAACTTGAAACAGTAAAGTAGTTCTACATTCTATTTTTACTTTTTGTTTCCTCTGGATGTAGACCTAAGCAGAGACTGACCAAAGACACATTCAATGAAGGGCGTTGTTAGGCTGCCAAAATACTACAGGCTCCTGAAATCTCAACATATTTTTTTTCCGAACTTCATGATAATTTCAAGTAATGAGCAGTACACCAATAAAACGTGGATGTTCAAGTTCCGTTCTCCTAGGTTGAAGCATTCATTTGCAGTAACAGTTTGAATTTTTAGTTTTCACTCTGTTTTCTCCTATATTGACAGATGCAGTTCGAACTCTAAATCAAACATGGTTTGTGCTAGCTTCTTGAAACTTGACACAATAAAGTAGTTCTACGTTCTATCTCTAAGGTTTGTTTCCTCTTGATGTAGCCTTAAGCAGAGACTGGCGAATAACACTTTCAATGAAAGGCGTTGTTAAGCTTCCAAAAAACTACCGTCTCCTGAAATCTCAACATGCATTTTTTCATCCAATCTTCATGATTCTTTCAAGTATTGATCAGTACACCATTCAAACGTGGATGCGCAAGTTTTGTTCTTCTACGTTGTAGCATTCGTTTGCAGGAACAGTTAGAAATTATAGGTTTCACTCTGTTTTCTCCTATATTGACAGATGCATTTAGAATTCTAAATCAAACACGGTTTGTGCTAGCTTCTTGAAACTTGACACAATAAAGTACTTCTACGTTCTATCACTAAGGTTTGTTTCCTCTTGTATCCTAAAGCTGGGACTGGCGAATAACACATATACTGAAAGGGGTTGCCATACTTCCAACACACTAGAGTCTCCTGAAAACTCAACATATTTTTTTTCCGAACTTCATGATGATTTCAAGTAATGAGCAGTACACCAATAAAACGTGGATGTTCAAGTTCCATTCTTCTAGGTTGAAGCATTCGTTTGCAGTAACAGTTTGAATTTTTAGTTTTCACTCTGTTTTCTCCTATATTGACAGATGCAGTTCAAACTCTAAATCAAACATGGTTTGTGCTAGCTTCTTGAAACTTGACACAATAAAGTAGTTCTACGTTCTATCTCTAAGGTTTGTTTCCTCTTGATGTAGCCTTAAGCAGAGACTGGCGAATAACACTTTCAATGAAAGGCGTTGTTAAGCTTAAAAAAACTACCGTCTCCTGAAATCTCAACATACATTTTTTCATCCAATCTTCATGATTCTTTCAAGTATTGATCAGTACACCAATCAAACGTGGATGCCCAAGTTTTGTTCTTCTAGGTTGTAGCATTCGTTTGCAGGAACAGTTAGAAATTATAGGTTTCACTCTGTTTTCTCCTATATTGACAGATGCAGTTAGAACTCTAAATCAAACACGGTTTGTGCTAGCTTCTTGAAACTTGACACAATAAAGTAGTTCTACGTTCTATCTTTAAGGTTTGTTTCCTCTTGTATCCTAAAGCTGAGACTGGCGAATAACACTTATACTGAAAGGGGTTGCAAAACATGCAACACACTAGAGTCTCGTGAAATCTCAACATATATTTTTTCATCCAAACTTCATGATACTTTCAAGTAATGATCATTACACCAATCCCAATTGGATGCAAAGTTTAGTTCTCCTAGATTGAAGCATTCTTTTGGAGTAACAGTTTGAATTTTTAGGTTTCACTCTGTTTTCTCCTATATTGACAAATGTAGTTCGAACTCTAAATCAAACAGGGTTTGTGCTAGCTTCTTGAAACTTGAAACAGAAAAGTAGTTCTACATTCTATTTTTACTTTTTGTTCCTCTGGATGTAGACCTAAGCAGAGACTGACCAAAGACACATTCAATGAAAGGCGTTGTTAGGCTGCCAAAATACTACAGGCTCCTGAAATCTCAACATATTTTTTTTTTCAAACTTCATGATAATTTCAAGTAATGAGCAGTACACCAATAAAACGTGGATGTTCAAGTTCCGTTCTCCTAGGTTGAAGCATTCGTTTGCAGTAACAGTTTGAATTTTTAGTTTTCACTCTGTTTTCTCCTATATTGACAGATGCATTTCGAACTCTAAATCAAACATGGTTTGTGCTAGCTTCTTGAAACTTGACACAATAAAGTAGTTCTACATTCTATCTCTAAGGTTTGTTTCCTCTTGATGTAGCCTTAAGCAGAGACTGGCGAATAACACTCTCAATGAAAGGCGTTGTTAAGCTTCCAAAAAACTACCGTCAACTGAAATCTCAACATGCATTTTTTCATCCAATCTTCATGATTCTTTCAAGTATTGATCAGTACACCAATCAAACGTGGATGCCCAAGTTTTGTTCTTCTAGGTTGTAGCATTCGTTTGCAGGAACAGTTAGAAATTATAGGTTTCACTCTGTTTTCTCCTATATTGACAGATGCAGTTAGAACTCTAAATCAAACACGGTTTGTGCTAGCTTCTTGAAACTTGACACAATAAAGTACTTCTACGTTCTATCACTAAGGTTTGTTTCCTCTTGTATCCTAAAGCTGGGACTGGCGAATAACACTTATACTGAAAGAAGTTGCCATACTTCCAACACATTAGAGTCTCCTGAAATCTCAACATATATTTTTTCATCCAATCTTCATGATACTTTCAAGTAATGATCAGTACACCAATCCCACTTGGATGCCAAAGTTTAGTTCTCCTAGATTGAAGCATTCTTTTAGAGTAACAGTTTGAATTTTTAGGTTTCACTCTGTTTTCTCCTATATTGACATATGTAGTTCGAACTCTAAATCAAACACGGTTTGTGCTAGCTTCTTGAAACTTGAAACAGTAAAGTAGTTCTACATTCTATTTTTATTTTTTGTTTCCTCTGGATGTAGACCTAAGCAGTGACTGACGAAAGACACATTCAATGAAAGGCGTTGTTAGGCTGCCAAAATAAAACAGGCTCCTGAAATCTCAACATATTTTTTTTTTCCGACCTTCATGATAATTTCACGTAATGAGCAGTACACCAATAAAACGTGGATGTTCAAGTTCCGTTCTCCTAGGTTGAAGCATTCGTTTGCAGTAACAGTTTGAATTTTTAGTTTTCACTCTGTTTTCTCCTATATTGAGAGATGCAGTTCGAACTCTAAATCAAACATGGTTTGTGCTAGCTTCTTGAAACTTGACACAATAAATTAGTTCTACATTCTATCTCTAAGGTTTGTTTCCTCTTGATGTAGCCTTAAGCAGAGACTGGCGAATAACACTTTCAATGAAAGGCGTTCTTAAGCTTCCAAAAAACTACCGTCTCCTGAAATCTCAACATGCATTTTTTCATGCAATCTTCATGATTCTTTCAAGTATTGATCAGTACACCAATCAAACGTGGATGCCCAAGTTTTGTTCTTCTAGGTTGTAGCATTCGTTTGCAGGAACAGTTAGAAATTATAGGTTTCACTCTGTTTTCTCCTATATTGACAGATGCAGTTAGAATTCTAAATCAAACACGGTTTGTGCTAGCTTCTTGAAACTTGACACAATAAAGTACTTCTACGTTCTATCACTAAGGTTTGTTTCCTCTTGTATCCTAAAGCTGGGACTGGCGAATAACACTTATACTGAAAGAAGTTGCCATACTTCCAACACACTAGAGTCTCCTGAAATCTCAACATATATTTTTTTCATCCAATCTTCATGATACTTTCAAGTAATGATCAGTACACCAATCCCACTTGGATGCCAAAGTTTAGTTCTCCTAGATTGAAGCATTCTTTTGGAGTAACAGTTTGAATTTTTAGGTTTCACTCTGTTTTCTCCTATATTGACAAATGTAGTTCGAACTCTAAATCAAACACGGTTTGTGCTAGCTTCTTGAAACTTGAAACAGTAAAGTAGTTCTACATTCTATTTTTATTTTATGTTTCTTCTGGATGTGGAACTAAGCAGTGACTGACGAAAGACACATTCAATGAAAGGCGTTGTTAGGCTGCCAAAATACTACAGGCTCCTGAAATCTCAACATATTTTTTTTTCCGACCTTCATGATAATTTCACGTAATGAGCAGTACACCAATAAAACGTGGATGTTCAAGTTCCGTTCTCCTAGGTTGAAGCATTCGTTTGCAGTAACAGTTTGAATTTTTAGTTTTCACTCTCTTTTCTCCTATATTGACAGATGCAGTTCGAACTCTAAATCAAACATGGTTTGTGCTAGCTTCTTGAAACTTGACACAATAAAGTAGTTCTACGTTCTATCTCTAAGGTTTGTTTCCTCTTGATGTAGCCTTAAGCAGAGACTGGCGAATAACACTTTCAATGAAAGGCATTGTTAAACTTCCAAAAAACTACGGTCTACTGAAATCTCAACATATATTTTTTCATCCAATCTTCATGATTCTTTCAAGTATTGATCAGTACACCAATCAAACGTGGATGCCCAAGTTTTGTTCTTCTAGGTTGTAGCATTCGTTTGCAGGAACAGTTAGAAATTATAGGTTTCACTCTGTTTTCTCCTATACTGAGAGATGCAGTTAGAATTCTAAATCAAACACGGTTTGTGCTAGCTTCTTGAAACTTGAAACAATAAAGTACTTCTACGTTCTATCACTAAGGTTTGTTTCCTCTTGTATCATAAAGCTGGGACTGGCGAATAACACTTATACTGAAAGGGGTTGCCAAACTTCCAACACACTAGAGTCTCCTGAAATCTCAACATATATTTTTTCATCCAATCTTCATAATACTTTCAAGTAATGATCAGTACACCAATCCCACTTGGATGCCAAAGTTTAGTTCTCCTAGATTGAAGCATTCTTTTGGAGTAACAGTTTGAATTTTTAGGTTTCACTCTGTTTTCTCCTATATTGACAAATGTAGTTCGAACTCTAAATCAAACAGGGTTTGTGCTAGCTTCTTGAAACTTGAAACAGTAAAGTAGTTCTACATTCTATTTTTATTTTTTGTTTCCTCTAAATGTAGCCATAATCAGAGATTGACGAAAGACACATTCAATGAAAGGCGTTGTTAGGCTGCCAAAATACTACAGTCTCCTGAAATCTCAACATATTTTTTTTTCCGACCTTCTTGATAATTTCAAGTAATGAGCAGTACACCAATAAAACGTGGATGTTCAAGTTTCGTTCTCCTAGGTTGAAGCATTCGTTTGCAGTAACAGTTTGAATATTTAGTTTTCACTCTGTTTTCTCCTATATTGACAGATGCAGTTCGAAATCTAAATCAAACATGGTTTGTGCTAGCTTCTTGAAACTTGACACAATAAAGTAGTTCTACGTTCTATCTCTAAGGTTTGTTTCCTCTTGATGTAGCCTTAAGCAGAGACTGGCGAATAACACTTTCATTGAAAGGCGTTGTTAAGATTCCAAAAAACTACCGTCTCCTGAAATCTCAACATATATTTTTTCATCCAATCTTCATGATTCTTTCAAGTATTGATCAGTACACCAATCAAACGTGGATGCCCAAGTTTTGTTCTTCTAGGTTGTAGCATTCGTTTGCAGGAACAGTTAGAAATTATAGGTTTCACTCTGTTTTCTCCTATATTGACAGATGCATTTAGAACTCTAAATCAAACACGGTTTGTGCTAGCTTCTTGAAACTTGACACAGTAAAGTAGTTCGACGTTCTATCTCTAAGGTTTGTTTCCTCTTGTATCCTAAAGCTGGGACTGGCGAATAACACTTATAATGAAAGGGGTTGCCAAGCTTCCAACAAACTAGAGTCTCCTGAAATCACAACATATATTTTTTCATCCAATCTTCATGATACTTTCAAGTAATGATCAGTACACCAATCCCACTTGGATGCCAAAGTTTAGTTCTCCTAGATTGAAGCATTCTTTTGGAGTAACAGTTTGAATTTTTAGGTTTCACTCTGTTTTCTCCTATATTGACAAATGTAGTTCGAACTCTAAATCAAACACGGTTTGTGCTAGCTTCTTGAAACTTGAAACAGTAAAGTAGTTCTACATTCTATTTTTATTTTTTGTTTCCTCTGGATGTAGACCTAAGCAGAGACTGACGAAAGACACATTCAATGAAAGGCGTTGTTAGGCTGCCAAAATATACAGTTTCCTGAAATCTCAACATATTTTTTTTTCCGACCTTCATGATAATTTCATGTAATCAGCAGTACACCAATAATACGTGGATGTTCAAGTTTCGTTCTCCTAGTTTGAAGCATTCGTTTGCAGTAACAGTTTGAATTTTTAGTTTTCACTCTGTTTTCTCCAATATTGACAGATGCAGTTCGAACTCTAAATCAAACATGGTTTGTGCTAGCTTCTTGAAACTTGACACAATAAAGTAGTTCTACGTTCTATCTCTAAGGTTTGTTTCCTCTTGATGTAGCCTTAAGCAGAGACTGGCGAATAACACTTTCAATGAATGGCGTTGTTAAGCTTCCAAAAAACTACCGTCTCCTGAAATCTCAACATACATTTTTTCATCCAATCTTCATGATTCTTTCAAGTATTGATCAGTACTCCAATCAAACGTGGATGCCCAAGTTTTGTTCTTCTAGGTTGTAGCATTCGTTTGCAGGAACAGTTAGAAATTATAGGTTTCACTCTGTTTTCTCCTATATTGACAGATGCAGTTAGAACTCTAAATCAAACACGGATTGTGCTAGCTTCTTCAAACTTGACACAATAAAGTAGTTTTACGTTCTATCTCTAAGGTTTGTTTCCTCTTGTATCCTTAAGCTGGGACTGGCGAATAACACTTATACTGAAAGGGGTTGCCAAACTTCCAACACACTAGAGTCTCCTGAAATCTCAACATATATTTTTTCATCCAATCTTCATGATACTTTCAAGTAATGATCAGTACACCAATCCCACTTGGATGCCAAAGTTTAGTTCTCCTAGATTGAAGCATTCTTTTGGAGTAACAGTTTGAATTTTTAGGTTTCACTCTGTTTTCTCCTATATTGACAAATGTAGTTCGAACTCTAAATCAAACACGGTTTATGCTAGCTTCTTGAAACTTGAAACAGTAAAGTAGTTCTACATTCTATTTTTATTTTTTGTTTCCTCTGGATGTAGAACTAAGCAGAGACTGACGAAAGACACATTCAATGAAAGGCGTTGTTAGGCTGCCAAAATACTACAGTCTCCTGAAATCTCAACATATTTTTTTTTCCGACCTTCCTGATAATTTTAAGTAATGAGCAGTACACCAATAAAACGTGGATGTTCAAGCTTCGTTCTCCTAGGTTGAAGTATTCGTTTGCAGTAACAGTTTGAATTTTTAGTTTTCACTCTGTTTTCTCCTATATTGACAGATGCAGTTCGAACTCTAAATCAAACATGGTTTGTGCTAGCTTCTTGAAACTTGACACAATAATGTAGTTCTACGTTCTATCTCTAAGGTTTGTTTCCTCTTGATGTAGCCTTAAGCAGAGACTAGCGAATAACACTTTCAATGATAGGCGTTGTTAATCTTCCAAAAAACTACCATCTCCTGAAATCTCAACATATATTTTTTCATCCAATCTTCATGATTCTTTCAAGTATTGATCAGTACACCAATCAAACGTGGATGCCCAAGTTTTGTTCTTCTAGGTTGTAGCATTCGTTTGCAGGAACAGTTAGAAATTATAGGTTTCACTCTGTTTTCTCCTATATTGACAGATGCAGTTAGAACTCTAAATCAAACACGGTTTGTGCTAGCTTCTTGAAACTTGACACAATAAAGTAGTTCTACGTTCTATCTCTAAGGTTTGCTTCCACTTGTATCCTAAAGGTGGGACTGGCGAATAACACTTATACTGAAAGGGGTTGCCAAACGTCCAACACACTAGAGTCTCGTGAAATCTCAACATATATTTTTTCCTCCAATCTTCATGATACTTTCAAGTAATGATCAGTACACCAATCCCACTTGGATGCCAAAGTTTAGTTCTCCTAGATTGAAGCATTCTTTTGGAGTAACAGTTTGAATTTTTATGTTTCACTCTGTTTTCTCCTATTTTGACCAATATAATTCGAACTCTAAATCAAACACGGTTTGTGCTAGCTTCTTGAAACTTGAAACAGTAAAGTAGTCTACATTCTATTTTTACTTTTTGTTTCCTCTGGATGTAGACCTAAGCAGAGACTGACGAAAGACACATTCAATGAAAGGCGTTGTTAGGCTGCCAAAATACTACAGGCTCCTGAAATCTCAACATATTTTTTTTTTCTGACCTTCATGATAATTTCAAGTAATGAGCAGTACACCAATAAATCTTGGATGTTCAAGTTCCGTTCTCCTAGGTTGAAGCATTCGTTTGCAGTAACAGTTTGAATTTTTAGTTTTCATTCTGTTTTCTCCTATATTGACAGATGCAGTTCGAACTCTAAATCAAACATGGTTTGTGCTAGCTTCTTGAAACTTGACACCATAAAGTAGTTCTACGTTCTATCTCTAAGGTTTGTTTCCTCTTGATGTAGCCTTAAGCAGAGACTGGCGAATAACACTTTCAATGAAAGGCGTTGTTAAGCTTCCAAAAAACTACCGTCTCCTGAAATCTCAACATACATTTTTTCATCCAATCTTCATGATTCTTTCAAGTATTGATCAGTACACCAATCAAACGTGGATGCCCAAGTTTTGTTCTTCTAGGTTGTAGCATTCGTTTGCAGGAACAGTTAGAAATTATAGGTTTAACTCTGTTTTCTCCTATATTGACAGATGCAGTTAGAACTCTAAATCAAACACGGTTTGTGCTAGCTTCTTGAAACTTGACACATTAAAGTAGTTCTACGTTCTATCTCTAAGGTTTGTTTCCTCTTGTATCCTAAAGCTGGGACTGGCGAATAACACTTATACTGAAAGGGGTTGCCAAACTTCCAACATACTAGAGTCTCGTGAAATCTCAACATATATTTTTTCATCCAATCTTCATGATACTTTCAAGTAATGATCAGTACACCAATGCCACTTGGATGCCAAAGTTTAGTTCTCCTAGATTGAAGCATTCTTTTGGAGTAACAGTTTGAATTTTTAGGTTTCACTCTGTTTTCTCCTATATTGACAAATGTAGTTCGAACTCTAAATCAAGCACGGTTTGTGCTAGCTTCTTGAAACTTGAAACAGTAAAGCAGTTCTACATTCTATTTTTATTTTTTGTTACCTCAGGATGTAGACCTAAGCAGAGACTGACGAAAGACACATTCAATCAAAGGCGTTGTTAGGCTGCCAAAATACTACAGTCTCCTGAAATCTCAACATATTTTTTTTTCCGACCTTCATGATAATTTCAAGTAATGAGCAGTACACCAATAAAACGTGGATGTTCAAGTTTCGTTCTCCTAGGTTGAAGCATTCGTTTGCAGTAACAGTTTGAATTTTTAGTTTTCACTCTGTTTTCTCCTATATTGACAGATGCAGTTCGAACTCTAAATCAAACATGGTTTGTGCTAGCTTCTTGAAACTTGACACAATAAAGTAGTTCTACGTTCTATCTCTAAGGTTTGTTTCCTCTTGATGTAGCCGTAAGCAGAGACTGGCGAATAACACTCTCAATGAAAGGCGTTGTTAAGCTTCCAAAAAACTACCGTCTCCTGAAATCTCTAACATACATTTTTTCCTCCAATCTTCATGATTCATTCAAGTATTGATCAGTACACCAATCAAACGTGGATGCCCAAGTTTTGTTCTTCTAGGTTGTAGCATTCGTTTGCAGGAACAGTTAGAAATTATAGGTTTCACTCTGTTTTCTCCTATATTGACAGATGCAGTTAGAACTCTAAATCAAACACGGTTTGTGCTAGCTTCTTGAAACTTGACACAATAAAGTAGTTCTACGTTCTATCTCTAAGGTTTGTTTCCTCTTGTATCCTAAAGCTGGGACTGGCGAATAACACTTATACTGAAAGGGGTTGCCAAACTTCCAACATACTAGAGTCTCGTGAAATCTCAACATATATTTTTTCATCCAAAGTTCATAATACTTTCAAGTAATGATCAGTACACCAATCCCACTTGGATGCCAAAATTTAGTTCTCCTAGATTGAAGCATTCTTTTGGAGTAACAGTTTGAATTTTTAGGTTTCACTCTGTTTTCTCCTATATTGACAAATGTAGTTCGAACTCTAAATCAAACACGGTTTGTGCTAGCTTCTTGAAACTTGAAACAGTAAAGTAGTTCTACATTCTCTTTTTACTTTTTGTTTCCTCTGGATGTAGACCTAAGCAGAGACTGACGAAAGACACATTCAATGAAAGGCATTGTTAGGCCTTCAAAATACTACAGGCTCCTGAAATCTCAACATATTTTTTTTCCGACCTTCATAATAATTTCAATTAATGAGCAGTACACCAATAAAACGTGGATGTTCAACTTCCGTTCTCCTAGGTTGAAGCATTCGTTTGCAGTAACAGTTTGAATTTTAAGTTTACACTCTGTTTTCTCCTATATTGACAGATGCAGTTCAAACTCTAAATCAAACATAGTTTGTGCTAGCTTCTTGAAACTTGACACAATAAAGTAGTTCTACGTTCTATCTCTAAGGTTTGTTTCCTCTTGATGTAGCCTTAAGCAGAGACTGGCGAATAACACTTTCAATGAAAGGCGTTGTTAAGCTTCCAAAAAACTACCGTCTCCTGAAATCTCAATATACATTTTTTCATCCAATCTTCATGATTCTTTCAAGTATTGATCAGTACACCAATCAAACGTGGATGCCCAAGTTTTGTTCTTCTAGATTGTAGCATTCGTTTGCAGGAACAGTTAGAAATTATAGGTTTAACTCTGTTTTCTCCTATATTGACAGATGCAGTTAGAACTCTAAATCAAACACGGTTTGTGCTAGCTTCTTGAAACTTGAAACAGTAAAGTAGTTCTACATTCTATTTTTACTTTTTGTTTCCTCTGGATGTAGACCTAAGCAGAGACTGACGAAAGACACATTCAATGAAAGGCGTTGTTAGGCTGCCAAAATACTACAGGCTTCTGAAATCTCAACATATTTTTTTTCCGACCTTCATGATAATTTCAAGTAATGAGCAGTACACCAATAAAACGTGGATGTTCAAGTTCCGTTCTCCTAGGTTGAATCATTCGTTTGCAGTAACAGTTTGAATTTTAAGTTTTCACTCTGTTTTCTCCTATATTGACAGATGCAGTTCGAACTCTAAATCAAACATGGTTTGTGCTAGCTTCTTGAAACTTGACACAATAAAGTAGTTCTACGTTCTATCTCTAAGGTTTGTTTCCTCTTGATGTAGCCTTAAGGAGAGACTGGCGAATAAACACTTTCAATGAAAGGCGTGGTTAAGCTTCCAAAAAACTACCATCTCCTGAAATCTCAACATATATTTTTTCATCCAATCTTCATGATTCTTTCAAGTATTGATCAGTACACCAATCAAATGTGATTGCCCAAGTTTTGTTCTTCTAGGTTGTAGCATTCGTTTGCAGGAACAGTTAGAAATTATAGGTTTCACTCTGTTTTCTCCTATATTGACAGATGCAGTTAGAACTCTAAATCAAACACGGTTTGTGCTAGCTTCTTGAAACTTGACACAATAAAGTAGTTCTACGTTCTATCTCTAAGGTTTGTTTCCTCTTGTATCCTAAAGCTGGGACTGGCGAATAACACTTATAATGAAAGGGGTTGCCAATCTTCCAACACACTAGAGTCTCGTGAAATCTCAACATATATTTTTTCATCCAATCTTCATGATACTTTCAAGTAATGATCAGTACACCAATCCACTTGGATGCCAAAGTTTAGTTCCCTAGATGGAAGCATTCTTTTGGAGTAACAGTTTGAATTTTTAGTTTTCACTCTGTTTTCTCCTATATTGACAGATGCAGTTCGAACTCTAAATCAAACATGGTTTGTGCTAGCTTCTTGAAACTTGACACAATAAAGTAGTTCTACGTTCTATCTCTAAGGTTTGTTTCCTCTTGATGTAGCCGTAAGCAGAGACTGGCGAATAACACTCTCAATGAAAGGCGTTGTTAAGCTTCCAAAAAACTACCGTCTCCTGAAATCTCTAACATACATTTTTTCCTCCAATCTTCATGATTCATTCAAGTATTGATCAGTACACCAATCAAACGTGGATGCCCATGTTTTGTTCTTCTAGGTTGTAGCATTCGTTTGCAGGAACAGTTAGAAATTATAGGTTTCACTCTGTTTTCTCCTATATTGACAGATGCAGTTAGAACTCTAAATCAAACACGGTTTGTGCTAGCTTCTTGAAACTTGACACAATAAAGTAGTTCTACGTTCTATCTCTAAGGTTTGTTTCCTCTTGTATCCTAAAGCTGGGACTGCCGAATAACACTTATACTGAAAGGGGTTGCCAAACTTCCAACATACTAGAGTCTCGTGAAATCTCAACATATATTTTTTCATCCAATGTTCATAATACTTTCAAGTAATGATCAGTACACCAATCCCACTTGGATGCCAAAGTTTAGTTCTCCTAGATTGAAGCATTCTTTTGGAGTAACAGTTTGAATTTTTAGGTTTCACTCTGTTTTCTCCTATATTGACAAATGTAGTTCGAACTCTAAATCAAACACGGTTTGTGCTAGCTTCTTGAAACTTGAAACAGTAAAGTAGTTCTACATTCTATTTTTATTTTTTGTTTCCTCTGGATGTAGACCTAAGCAGAGACTGACGAAAGACACATTCAATGAAAGGCGTTGTTAGGCTGCCAAAATACTACAGTCTCCTGAAATCTCAACATATTTTTATTTCCGACCTTCATGATAATTTCAAGTAATGAGCAGTACACCAATAAAACGTGGATGTTCAAGTTCCGTTCTCCTAGGTTGAAGCATTCGTTTGCAGTAACAGTTTGAATTTTAAGTTTTCACTCTGTTTTCTCCTATATTGACAGATGTAGTTCGAACTCTAAATCTAACATGGTTTGTGCTAGCTTCTTGAAACTTGTCAGGATAAAGTAGTTCTACGTTCTATCTCTAAGGTTTGTTTCCTCTTGATGTAGCCTTAAGGAGAGACTGGCGAATAAACACTTTCAATGAAAGGCGTGGTTAAGCTTCCAAAAAACTACCATCTCCTGAAATCTCAACATATATTTTTTCATCCAATCTTCATGATTCTTTCAAGTATTGATCAGTACACCAATCAAATGTGATTGCCCAAGTTTTGTTCTTCTAGGTTGTAGCATTCGTTTGCAGGAACAGTTAGAAATTATAGGTTTCACTCTGTTTTCTCCTATATTGACAGATGCAGTTAGAACTCTAAATCAAACACGGTTTGTGCTAGCTTCTTGAAACTTGACATAATAAAGTACTTCTACGTTCTATCACTAAGGTTTGTTTCCTCTTGTATCCTAAAGCTGGGACTGGCGAATAACACTTATACTGAAAGGGGTTGCCAAACTTCCAACACACTAGAGTCTCCTGAAATCTCAACATATATTTTTTCATCCAATCTTCATGATACTTTCAAGTAATGATCAGTACACCAATCCCACTTGGATGCCAAAGTTTAGTTCTCCTAGATTGAAGCATTCTTTTGGAGTAACAGTTTGAATTTTTAGGTTTCACTCTGTTTTCTCCTATATTGACAAATGTAGTTCGAACTCTAAATCAAACACGGTTTGTGCTAGCTTCTTGAAACTTGAAACAGTAAAGTAGTTGTACATTCTATTTTCATTTTTTGTTTCCTCTGGATGTAGACCTAAGCAGAGACTGACGAAAGACACATTCAATGAAAGGCCTTGTTAGGCTGCCAAAATACTACAGTCTTTTGAAATCTCAACATATTTTTTTCCGACCTTCATGATAATTTCATGTAATCAGCAGTACACCAATAAAACGTGGATGTTCAAGTTTCGTTCTCCTAGGTTGAAGCATTCGTTTGCAGTAACAGTTTGAATTTTTAGTTTTCACTCTGTTTTCTCCTATATTGACAGATGCAGTTCGAACTCTAAATCAAACATGGTTTGTGCTAGCTTCTTGAAACTTGACACAATGAAGTAGTTCTACGTTCTATCTCTAAGGTTTGTTTCCTCTTGACTTAGCCTTAAGCAGAGACTGGCGAATAACACTTTCAATGAAAGGCGTTGTTAAGCTTCCAAAAAACTACAGTCTCCTGAAATCTCAACATATATTTTTTCATCCAATCTTCATGATTCTTTCAAGTATTGATCAGTACACCAATCAAACGTGGATGCCCAAGTTTTGTTCTTCTAGGTTGTAGCATTCGTTTGCAGGAACAGTTAGAATTTATAGGTTTCACTCTGTTTTCTCCTATATTGACAGATGCAGTTTGAACTCTAAATCAAACACGGTTTGTGCTAGCTTCTTGAAACTTGAAACAGTAAAGTAGTTCTAAGTTCTATCTTTAAGGTTTGTTTCCTCTTGTATCCTAAAGCTGGGACTGGCGAATAACACTTATACTGAAAGGGGTTGCCAAACTTCAAACACACTAGAGTCTCCTGAAATCTCAACATATATTTTTTCATCCAATCTTCAGGATACTTTCAAGTAATGATCAGTACACCAATCCCACTTGGATGCCAAAGTTTAGTTCTCCTAGATTGAAGCATTCTTTTGGAGTAACAGTTTGAGTTTTTAGGTTTCACTCTGTTTTCTCCTATATTGACAAATGTATTTCGAACTCTAAATCAAACACGGTTTGTGCTAGCTTCTTGAAACTTGAAACAGTAAAGTAGTTCTACATTCTATTTTTACTTTTTGTTTCCTCTGGATGTAGACCTAAGCAGAGACTGACGAAAGACACTTTCAATGATAGGCGTTGTTAGGCTGCCAAAATACTACAGGCTCCTGAAATCTCAACATATTTTTTTTTCCGACCTTCATGATAATTTCAAGTAATGAGCAGTACACCAATAAAACGTGGATGTTCAAGTTCCGTTCTCCTAGGTTGAAGCATTCTTTTGCAGTAACAGTTTGAATTTTTAGTTTTCACTATGTTTTCTCCTATATTGACAGATGCAGTTCGAACTCTAAATCAAACACGGTTTGTGCTAGCTTCTTGAAACTTGACACAATAAAGTAGTTCTACGTTCTATCTCTAAAGTTTGTTTCCTCTTGTATCCTAAAGCTGGGACTGGCTAATAACACTTATACTGAAACGGCTTGCCAAACTTCCAACACACTAGAGTATCCTGAAATCTCAACATATATTTTTCATCCAATCTTCATGATACTTTCAAGTAATGATCAGTACACAAATCCCACTTGGATGCCAAAGTTTAGTTCTCCTAGATTGAAGCATTCTTTTTGAGTGACAGTCTGAATTTTTAGGTTTCACTCTGTTTTCTCCTATATTGACAAATGTAGTTCGAACTCTAAATCAAACACGGTTTGTGCTAGCTTCTTGAAACTTGAAACAGTAAAGTAGTTCTACATTCTATTTTTATTTTTTGTTTCCTCTGGATGTAGACCTAAGCAGAGACTGACGAAAGACACATTCAATGAAAGGGGTTGTTAGGCTGCCAAAATAATACCGTCTCCTGAAATCTCAACATATTTTTTTTCCGACCTTCATGATGATTTCATGTAATCAGCAGTACACCAATAAAACGTGGATGTTCAAGTTTCGTTCTCCTAGCTTGAAGCATTCGTTTGCAGTAACAGTTTGAATTTTTAGTTTTCACTCTGTTTTCTCCTAAATTGACAGATGCAGTTCGAACTCTAAATCAAACATGGTTTGTGCTAGCTTCTTGGAACTTGACACAATAAAGTAGTTCTACGTTCTATCTCTAGGTGTGTTTCCTCTTGATGTAGCCTTAAGCAGAGACTGGCGAGTAACACTTTCAATGAAAGGCGTTGTTAAGCTTCCAAAAAACTACCGTCTCCTGAAATCTCAACATATATTTTTTCATCCAATCTTCATGATTCTTTCAAGTATTGATCAGTACACCAATCAAACGTGGATGCCCAAGTTTTGTTCTTCTAGGTTGTACCATTCGTTTGCAGGAACAGTTAGAAATAATAGGTTACACTCTCTTTTCTCCTATATTGACAGATGCAGTTAGAACTCTAAATCAAACACGGTTTGTGCTAGCTTCTTGAAACTTGACACAATAAAGTAGTTCTACGTTCTATCTCTAAGGTTTGTTTCCTCTTGTTTCCTAAAGCTGGGACTGGCGAATAACACTTATACTGAAAGGGGTTGCCAAACTTCCAACACACTAGAGTCTCCTGAAATCTCAACATATATTTTTTCATCCAATCTTCATGATACTTTCAAGTAATGATCAGTACACCAATCCCACTTGGATGCCAAAGTTTAGTTCTCCTAGATTGAAGCATTCTTTTGGAGTAACAGATTGAATTTTTAGGTTTCACTCTGTTTTCTCCTATATTGACAAATGTAGTTCGAACTATAAATCAAACACGGCTTGTGCTAGCTTCTTGAAACTTGAAACAGTAAAGTAGTTCTACATTCTATTTTTATTTTTTGTTTCCTCTGGATGTAGACCTAAGCAGAGACTGACGAAAGACATATTCAATGAAAGGCGTTGTTAGGCTGCCAAAATACTACAGTCTCCTGAAATCTCAACATATTTTTTTTCCGAACTTCATGATAATTTCAAGTAATGAGCAGTACACCAATAAAACGTGGATGTTCAAGTTCCGTTCTCCTAGGTTGAAGCATTCGTTTGCAGTAACAGTTTGAATTTTTAGTTTTCACTCTGTTTTCTCCTATATTGACAGATGCATTTCGAACTCTAAATCAAACATGGTTTGTGCTAGCTTCTTGAAACTTGACACAATAAAGTAGTTCTACGTTCTATCTCTAAGGTTTGTTTCCTCTTGATGTAGCCTTAAGCAGAGACTGGCGAATAACACTTTCAATGAAAGGCGTTGTTAAGCTTCCAAAAAACTACCGTCTCCTGAAATCTCAACATATGTTTTTTTATCCAATCTTCATGATTCTTTCAAGTATTGATCAGTACACCAATCAAACGTGGAGGCCCAAGTTTTGTTCTTCTAGGTTGTAGCATTCGTTTGCAGGAACAGTTAGAAATTATAGGTTTCACTCTGTTTTCTCCTATATTGACAGATGCAGTTAGAACTCTAAATCAAACACGGTTTGTGCTAGCTTCTTGAAACTTGACACAATAAAGTAGTTCTACGTTCTATCTCTAAGGTTTGTTTCCTCTTGTATCCTAAAGCTGGGACTGGCGAATAACACTTATACTGAAATGGGTTGCCAAACTTCCAACACACTAGAGTCTCCTGAAATCTCAACATATATTTTTTCATCCAATCTTCATGATACTTTCAAGTAATGATCAGTACACCAATCCCACTTGGATGCCAAAGTTTAGTTCTCCTAGATTGAAGCATTCTTTTGGAGTAACAGTTTGAATTTTTAGGTTTCACTCTGTTTTCTCATATATTGACAAATGTGGTTCTAACTCTAAATCAAACACGGTTTGTGCTAGCTTCTTGAAACTTGAAACAGTAAAGTAGTTCTACATTCTATTTTTATTTTTTGTTTCCTCTGGATGTAGACCTAAGCAGAGACTGACGAAAGACACATTCAATGAAAGGCGTTGTTAGGCTGCCAAAATACTACAGGCTCCTGAAATATCAACATATTTTTTTTTTCGACCTTCATGATAATTTCAAGTAATGAGCAGTACACCAATAAAACGTGGATATTCAAGTTTCGTTCTCCTAGGTTGAAGCATTCGTTTGCAGTAACAGTTTGAATTTTTAGTTTTCACTCTGTTTTCTCCTATATTGACAGATGCTGTTCGAACTCTAAATCAAACATGGTTTGTGCTAGCTTCTTGAAACTTGACACAATAAAGTAGTTCTACGTTCTATCTCTAAGGTTTCTTTCCTCTTGATGTAGCCTTAAGCAGAGACTGGCGAATAACACTTTCAATGAAAGGCGTTGTTAAGCTTCCAAAAAACTACCGTCTCCTGAAATCTCAACATATATTTTTTCATCCAATCTTCATGATTCTTTCAAGTATGGATCAGTACACCAATCAAACGTGGATGCCCAAGTTTTGTTCTTCTAGGTTGTAGCATTCGTTTGCAGGAACAGTTAGAAATTATAGGTTTCACTCTGTTTTCTCCTATATTGACAGATGCAGTTAGAACTCTAAATCAAACACGGTTTGTGCTAGCTTCTTGAAACTTGACTCAATAAAGTAGTTCTACGTTCTATTTCTAAGGTTTGTTTCCTCTTGTATCCTAAAGCTGGGACTGGCGAATAACACTTACACTGAAAGGGGTTGCCAAACTTCGAACACACTAGAGTCTCCTGAAATCTCAACATATTTTTTCATCCAATCTTCATGATACTTTCAAGTAATGATCAGTACACCAATCCCACTTGGATGCCAAAGTTTAGTTCTCCTAGATTGAAGCATTCTTTTGGAGTAACAGTTTGAATTTTTAGGTTTCACTCTGTTTTATCCTATATTGACAAATGTAGTTCGAACTCTAAATCAAACACGGTTTGTGCTAGCTTCTTGAAAATTGAAACAGTAAAGTAGTTCTTCATTCTATTTTTATTTTTTGTTTCCTCTGGATGTAGACCTAAGCAGAGACTGACGAAAGACACATTCAATGAAAGGCGTTGTTAGGCTGCCAAAATACTACCGTCTCCTGAAATCTCAACATATTTTTTTTTTGACCTTCATGATGATTTAAAGTAATGAGCAGTACACCAATAAAACGTGGATGTTCAAGTTTCGTTCTCCTAGCTTGAAGCATTCGTTTGCAGTAACAGTTTGAATTTTTAGTTTTCACTCTGTTTTCTCCTACATTGACAGATGCAGTTCGAACGCTAAATCAAACATGGTTTGTGCTAGCTTCTTGAAACTTGACACAATAAAGTAGTTCTACGTTGTATCTCTAAGGTTTGTTTTCTCTTGATGTAGCCTTAAGCAGAGACTGGCGAATAACACTTTCAATGAAATGCGTTGTTAAGCTTCCAAAAAACTACCGTCTCCTGAAATCTCAACATATATCTTTTCATCCAATCTTCATGATTCTTTCAAGTATTGATCAGTACACCAATCAAACGTGGATGCCCAAGGTTTGTTTTTCTAGGTTATAGCATTCGTTTGCAGGAACAGTTAGAAATTATAGGTTTCACTCTGTTTTCTCCTATATTGTCAGAAGCAGTTAGAACTCTAAATCAAACACAGTTTGTGCTACCTTCTTGACTTGACACAATAAAGTAGTTCTACGTTCTATCTCTAAGGTTTGTTTCCTCTTGTATCCTAAAGCTGGGACTGGCGAATAACACTTATACTGAAAGGGGTTGCCAAACGTCCAACACACTAGAGTCTCGTGAAATCTCATCATATATTTTTTCATCCAATCTTCATGATACTTTCAAGTAATGATCAGTACACCAATCCCACTTGGATGCCAAAGTTTAGTTCTCCTAGATTGAAGCATTCTTTTGGAGTAACAGTTTGAATTTTTAGGTTTCACTCTGTTTTCTCCTATATTGACAAATGTAGTTCGAACTCTAAATCAAACAGGGTTTGTGCTAGCTTCTTGAAACTTGAAACAGTAAAGTAGTTCTACATTCTATTTTTATTTTTTGTTTCCTCTGGATGTAGACCTAAGCAGAGACTGACGAAAGACACATTCAATGAAAGGCGTTGTTAGGCTGCCAAAATACTACCGTCTCCTGAAATCTCAACATATTTTTTTTTTGACCTTCATGATGATTTAAAGTAATGAGCAGTACACCAATAAAACGTGGATGTTCAAGTTTCGTTCTCCTAGCTTGAAGCATTCGTTTGCAGTAACAGTTTGAATTTTTAGTTTTCACTCTGTTTTCTCCTACATTGACAGATGCAGTTCGAACTCTAAATCAAACATGGTTTGTGCTAGCTTCTTGAAACTTGACACAATAAAGTAGTTCTACGTTCTATCTCTAAGGTTTGTTTTCTCTTGATGTAGCCTTAAGCAGAGACTGGCGAATAACACTTTCAATGAAATGCGTTGTTAAGCTTCCAAAAAACTACCGTCTACTGAAATCTCAACATATATCTTTTCATCCAATCTTCATGATTCTTTCAAGTATTGATCAGTACACCAATCAAACGTGGATGCCCAAGGTTTGTTTTTCTAGGTTATAGCATTCGTTTGCAGGAACAGTTAGAAATTATAGGTTTCACTCTGTTTTCTCCTATATTGTCAGAAGCAGTTAGAACTCTAAATCAAACACAGTTTGTGCTACCTTCTTGAAACTTGACACAATAAAGTAGTTCTACGTTCTATCTCTAAGGTTTGTTTCCTCTTGTATCATAAAGCTGGGACTGGCGAATAACACTTATACTGAAAGGGGTTGCCAAACGTCCAACACACTAGAGTCTCGTGAAATCTCATCATATATTTTTTCATCCAATCTTCATGATACTTTCAAGTAATGATCAGTACACCAATCCCACTTGGATGCCAAAGTTTAGTTCTCCTAGATTGAAGCATTCTTTTGGAGTAACAGTGTGAATTTTTAGGTTTCACTCTGTTTTCTCCTATATTGACAAATGTAGTTCGTACTCTAAATCAAACACGGTTTGTGCTAGCTTCTAGAAACTTGAAACAGTAAAGTAGTTCTACATTCTATTTTTATTTTTTGTTTCCTCTGGATGTAGACCTAAGCAGAGACTGAAGAAAAAACATTCAATCAAAGGCGTTGTTAGGCTGCCAAAATACTACAGTCTCCTGAAATCTCAACATATTTTTTTTCGACCTTCATGATAATTCCAATATTGAGCAGTACACCAATAAAACGTGGATGTTCAATTTTCGTTCTCCTAGTTTGAAGCATTGGTTTGCAGTAACAGTTTGAATTTTTAGTTTTCACTCTGTTTTCTCCTATATTGACAGATGCAGTTCGAACTCTAAATCAAACATGGTTTGTGCTAGCTTCTTGAAACTTGACACAATAAAGTAGTTCTACGTTCTATCTCTAAGGTTTCTTCCTCTTGATGTAGCCTTAAGCAGAGACTGGCGAACAACACTTTCATTGAAAGGCGTTGTTAAGCTTCCAAAAAACTACCGTCTCCTGAAATCTCAACATATATTTTTTCATCCAATCTTCATGATTTTTCAAGTATTGATCAGTACACCAATCAAACGTGGATGCCCAAGTTTTGTTCTTCTAGGTTGTAGCATTCTTTTGCAGGAACAGTTAGAAATTATAGGTTTCACTCTGTTTTCTCCTATATTGACAGATGCAGTTAGAACTCTAAATCAAACACGGTTTGTGCTAGCTTCTTGAAACTTGACTCAATAAAGTAGTTCTACGTTCTATCTCTAAGGTTTGTTTCCTCTTGTATCCTAAAGCTGGGACTGGCGAATAACACTTATACTGAAAGGGTTTGCCAAACTTCCAACACACTAGAGTCTCCTGAAATCTCAACATATTTTTTCATCCAATCTTCATGATACTTTCAAGTAATGATCAGTACACCAATCCCACTTGGATGCCAAAGTTTAGTTCTCCTAGATTGAAGCATTCTTTTGGAGTAACAGTTTGAATTTTTAGGTTACACTCTGTTTTCTCCTATATTGACAAATGTAGTTCGAACTCTAAATCAAACACGGTTTGTGCTAGCTTCTTGAAAATTGAAACAGTAAAGTACTTCTATATTCTATTTTTATTTTTTGTTTCCTCTGGATGTAGACCTAAGCAGAGACTGACGAAAGACACATTCAATGAAAGGCGTTGTTAGGCTGCCAAAATACTACAGTCTCCTGAAATCTCAACATATTTTTTTTCCGACCTTCATGATGATTTCAAGTATTGAGCAGTACACCAATAAAACGTGGATGTTCAAGTTTCGTTCTCCTAGCTTGAAGCATTCGTTTGCAGTAACAGTTCGAATTTTTAGTTTTCACTCTGTTTTCTCCTATATTGACAGATGCAGTTCGAACTCTAAATCAAACATGGTTTCTGCTAGCTTCTTGAAACTTGACACAAGAAAGTAGTTCTACGTTCTATCTCTAAGGTTTGTTTCCTCTTGATGTAGCCTTTAGCAGAGACTGGCGAATAACACTTTCAATGAAAGGCGTTGTTAAGCTTCCAAAAAACTACCATCTCCTGAAATCTCAACATATATCTTTTCATCCAATCTTCATGATTCTTTCAAGTATTGATCAGTACACGAATCAAACGTGGATGCCCAAGTTTTGTTCTTCTAGGATGTAGCATTCGTTTGCAGGAACAGTTAGAAATTATAGGTTTCACTCTGTTTTCTCCTATATTGACAGATGCAGTTACAACTCTAAATCAAACACGGTTTGTGCTAGCTTCTTGAAACTTGAGACAATAAAGTAGTTCTACGTTCTATCTCTAAGGTTTGTTTCCTCTTGTATCCTAAAGCTGGGACTGGCGAATAACACTTATACTGAAAGGGGTTGCCAAACTTCCAACACACTAGAGTCTCCTGAAATCTCAACATATATTTTTTCATCCAATCTTCATGATACTTTCAAGTAATGATCAGTACACCAATCCCACTTGGATGCCAAAGTTTAGTTCTCCTAGATTGAAGCATTCTTTTGGAGTAACAGTTTGAATTTTTAGGTTTCACTCTGTTTTCTCCTATATTGACAAATGTAGTTCGAACTCTAAATCAAACAGGGTTTCTGCTAGCTTCTTGAAACTTGAAACAGTAAAGTAGTTCTACATTCTATTTTTATATTTTGTTTCCTCTGGATGTAGACCTAAGCAGAGACTGACGAAAGACACATTCAATGAAAGGCGTTGTTAGGCTGCCAAAATACTACAGTCTCCTGAAATCTCAACATATTTTTTTTCGACCTTCATGATAATTTCAAGTATTGAGCAGTACACCAATAAAACGTGGATGTTCAAGTTTCGTTCTCCTAGGTTGAAGCATTCGTTTGCAGTAACAGTTTGAAATTTTAGTTTTCACTCTGTTTTCTCCTATATTGACAGATGCAGTTCGAACTCTAAATCAAACATGGTTTGTGCTAGCTTCTTGAAACTTGACACAATAAAGTAGTTCTACGTTCTATCTCTAAGGTTTCTTTCCTCTTGATGTAGCCTTAAGCAGAGACTGGCGAATAACACTTTCAATGAAAGGCGTTGTTAAGCTTCCAAAAAACTACCGTCTCCTGAAATCTCAACATATATCTTTTCATCCAATCTTCATGATTCTTTCAAGTATTGATCAGTACACCAATCAAACGTGGATGCCCAAGTTTTGTTCTTCTAGGTTGTAGCATTCGTTTGCAGGAACAGTTAGAAATTATAGGTTTCACTCTGTTTTCTCCTATATTGACAGATGCAGTTAGAACTCTAAATCAAACACGGTTTGTGCTAGCTTCTTGAAACTTGACACAATAAAGTAGTTCTACGTTCTATCTCTAAGGTTTGTTTCCTCTTGTATCCTAAAGCTGGGACTGGCGAATAACACTTATACTGAAAGGGGTTGCCAAACTTCCAACACACTAGAGTCTCCTGAAATCTCAACATATATTTTTTCATCCAATCTTCATGATACTTTCAAGTAATGATCAGTACACCAATCCCACTTGGATGCCAAAGTTTAGTTCTCCTAGATTGAAGCATTCTTTTGGAGTAACAGTTTGAATTTTTAGGTTTCACTCTGTTTTCTCCTATATTGACAAATGTAGTTCGAACTCTAAATCAAACACGGTTTGTGCTAGCTTCTTGAAACTTGAAACAGTAAAGTAGTTCTACATTCTATTTTTATTTTTTGTTTCCTCTGGATGTAGACCTAAGCAGAGACTGACGAAAGACACATTCAATGAAAGGCGTTGTTAGGCTGCCAAAATATTACAGTCTCCTGAAATCTCAACATATTTTTTTTCGACCTTCATGATAATTTCAAGTAATGAGCAGTACACCAATAAAACGTGGATGTTCAAGTTTCGTTCTCCTAGGTTGAAGCATTCGTTTGCAGTAACAGTTTGAATTTTTAGTTTTCACTCTGTTTTCTCCTATATTGACAGATGCAGTTCGAACTCTAAATCAAACATGGTTTGTGCTAGCTTCTTGAAACTTGACACAATAAAGTAGTTCTACGTTCTATCTCTAAGGTTTCTTTCCTCTTGATGTAGCCTTAAGCACAGACTGGCGAATAACACTTTCAATGAAAGGCGTTGTTAAGCTTCCAAAAAACTACCGTCTCCTGAAATCTCAACATATATCTTTTCATCCAATCTTCATGATTCTTTCAAGTATTGATCAGTACACCAATCAAACGTGGATGCCCAAGTTTTGTTCTTCTAGGTTGTAGCATTCGTTTGCAGGAACAGTTAGAAATTATAGGTTTCACTCTGTTTTCTCCTGTATTGACAGATGCAGTTCGAACTCTAAATCAAACACGGTTTGTGCTAGCTTCTTGAATCTTGACACAATAAAGTAGTTCTACGTTCTATCTCTAAGGTTTGTTTCCTCTTTTATCCTAAAGCTGGGACTGGCGAATAACACTTATACTGAAAGGGGTTGCCAAACTTCCAACACACTAGAGTCTCCTGAAATCTCAACATATATTTTTTCATCCATTCTTCATGATACTTTCAAGTAATGATCAGTACACCAATCCCACTTGGATGCCAAAGTTTAGTTCTCCTAGATTGAAGCATTCTTTTGGAGTAACAGTTTGAATTTTTAGGTTTCACTCTGTTTTCTCCTATATTGACAAATGTAGTTCGAACTCTAAATCAAACAGGGTTTGTGCTAGCTTCTTGAAACTTGAAACAGTAAAGTAGTTCTACATTCTATTTTTATTTTTTGTTTCCTCTGGATGTAGACCTAAGCAGAGACTGACGAAAGACACATTCAATGAAAGGCGTTGTTAGGCTGCCAAAATATTACAGTCTCCTGAAATCTCAACATATTTTTTTTCGACCTTCATGATAATTTCAAGTAATGAGCAGTACACCAATAAAACGTGGATGTTCAAGTTTCGTTCTCCTAGGTTGAAGCATTCGTTTGCAGTAACAGTTTGAATTTTTAGTTTTCACTCTGTTTTCTCCTATATTGACAGATGCAGTTCGAACTCTAAATCAAACATGGTTTGTGCTAGCTTCTTGAAACTTGACACAATAAAGTAGTTCTACGTTCTATCTCTAAGGTTTGTTTCCTCTTGTATCCTAAAGCTGGGACTGGCGAATAACACTTATACTGAAAGGGGTTGCCAAACTTCCAACACACTAGAGTCTCCTGAAATCTCAACATATATTTTTTCATCCAATCTTCATGATACTTTCAAGTAATGATCAGTACACCAATCCCACTTGGATGCCAAAGTTTAGTTCTCCTAGATTGAAGCATTCTTTTGGAGTAACAGTTTGAATTTTTAGGTTTCACTCTGTTTTCTCCTATATTGACAAATGTAGTTCGAACTCTAAATCAAACACGGTTTGTGCTAGCTTCTTGAAAATTGAAACAGTAAAGTACTTCTATATTCTATTTTTATTTTTTGTTTCCTCTGGATGTAGACCTAAGCAGAGACTGACGAAAGACACATTCAATGAAAGGCGTTGTTAGGCTGCCAAAATACTACAGTCTCCTGAAATCTCAACATATTTTTTTTTCCGACCTTCATGATGATTTCAAGTAATGAGCAGTACACCAATAACACGTGGATGTTCAATTTTCGTTCTCCTAGCTTGAAGCATTCGTTTGCAGTAGCAGTTTGAATTTTTAGTTTTCACTCTGTTTTCTCCTATATTGACAGATGCAGTTCGAACTCTAAATCAAACATGGTTTGTGCTAGCTTCTTGAAACTTGACACAATAAAGTAGTTCTACGTTCTATCTCTAAGGTTTGTTTCCTCTTGATGTAGCCTTAAGCAGAGACTGGCGAATAACACTTTCAATGAAAGGCGTTGTTAAGCTTCCAAAAAACTACCATCTCCTGAAATCTCAACATATATCTTTTCATCCAATCTTCATGATTCTTTAAGTATAGATCAGTACACCAATCAAACGTGGATGCCCAAGTTTTGTTCTTCTAGGTTGTAGCATTCGTTTGCAGGAACAGTTAGAAATTATAGGTTTCACTCTGTTTTCTCCTGTATTGACAGATGCAGTTAGAACTCTAAATCAAACACGGTTTGTGCTAGCTTCTTGAAACTTGACACAATAAAGTAGTTCTACGTTCTATCTCTAAGGTTTGTTTCCTCTTGTATCCTAAAGCTTGGACTGGCGAATAACACTTATACTGAAAGGGGTTGCCAAACTTCCAACACACTAGAGTCTCCTGAAATCTCAACATATATTTTTTCATCCAATCTTCATGATACTTTCAAGTAATGATCAGTACACCAATCCCACTTGGATGCCAAAGTTTAGTTCTCCTAGATTGAAGCATTCTTTTGGAGTAACAGTTTGAATTTTTAGGTTTCACTCTGTTTTCTCCTATATTGACAAATGTATTTCGAACTCTAAATCAAACAAGGTTTGTGCTAGCTTCTTGAAACTTGAAACAGTAAAGTAGTTCTACATTCTATTTTTATTTTTTGTTTCCTCTGGATGTAGACCTAAGCAGAGACTGACGAAAGACACATTCAATGAAAGGCGTTGTTAGGCTGCCAAAATACTACAGTCTCCTGAAATCTCAACATATTTTTTTTCGACCTTCATGATGATTTCAAGTATTGAGCAGTACACCAATAAAACGTGGATGTTCAAGTTTCGTTCTCCAAGGTTGAAGCATTCGTTTGCAGTAACAGTTTGAATTTTTAGTTTTCACTCTGTTTTCTCCTATATTGACAGATGCAGTTCGAACTCTAAATCAAACATGGTTTGTGCTAGCTTCTTGAAACTTGACACAATAAAGTAGTTCTACGTTCTATCTCTAAGGTTTCTTTCCTCTTGATGTAGCCTTAAGGAGAGACTGGCGAATAACAATTTCAATGAAAGGCGTTGTTAAGCTTCCAAAAAACTACCGTCTCCTGAAATCTCAACATATATCTTTTCATCCAATCTTCATGATTCTTTCAAGTATTGATCAGTACACCAATCAAACGTGGATGCCCAAGTTTTGTTCTTCTGGGTTGTAGCATTCGTTTGCAGGAACAGTTAGAAATTATAGGTTTCACTCTGTTTTCTCCTATATTGACAGATGCAGTTAGAACTCTAAATCAAACACGGTTTGTGCTAGCTTCTTGAAACTTGACTCAATAAAGTAGTTCTACGTTCTATCTCTAAGGTTTGTTTCCTCTTGTATCCTAAAGCTGGGACTGGCGAATAACACTTATACTGAAAGGGGTTGCCAAACTTCCAACACACTAGAGTCTCGTGAAATCTCAACATATATTTTTTCATCCAATCTTCATGATACTTTCAAGTAATGATCAGTACACCAATCCCACTTGGATGCCAAAGTTTAGTTCTCCTAGATTGAAGCATTCTTTTGGAGTAACAGTTTGAATTGTTAGGTTTCACTCTGTTTTCTCCTATATTGACAAATGTAGTTCGAACTCTAAATCAAACACGGTTTGTGCTAGCTTCTTTAAACATAAAACAGTAAAGTAGTTCTACATTCTATTTTTATTTTTGTTTCCTCTGAATGTAGACCTAAGCAGAGACTGACGAAAGACACATTCAACGAAAGGCGTTGTTAGGCTGCCAAAATACTACAGTCTCCTGAAATCTCAACATATTTTTTTTTTCCGACCTTCATGATGATTTCAAGTAATGAGCAGTACACCAATAAAACGTGGATGTTCAAGTTTCGTTCTCCTAGCTTAAAGCATTCATTTGCATTAACAGTTTGAATTTTTAGTTTTCACTCTGTTTTCTCCTATATTGACAGATGCAGTTCGAACTCTATATCAAACATTGTTTGTGCTAGCTTCTTGAAACATGACACAATAAAGTAGTTCTACGTTCTATCTCTAAGGTTTGTTTCCTCTTGATGTAGCCTTAAGCAGAGACTGGCGAATAACACTTTCAATGAAAGGCGTTGTTAAGCTTCCAAAAAACTACCGTCTCCTGAAATCTCAACATATATATTTTCATCCAATCTTCATGATTCTTTCAAGTATTGATCAGTACACCAATCAAACGTGGATGCCCAAGTTTTGTTCTTCTAGGTTGTAGCATTCATTTGCAGGAAGAGTTAGAAATTATAGGCTTCACTCTGTTTTCTCCTATATTGACAGATGCAGTTAGAACTCTAAATCAAACACGGTTTGTGCTAGCTTCTTGAAACTTGACACAATAAAGTAGTTCTACGTTCTATCTCTAAGGTTTGTTTCCTCTTGTATCCTAAAGCTGGGACTGGCGACTAACACTTATACTGAAAGGGGTTGCCAAACTTCCAACACACTAGAGTCTCCTGAAATCTCAACATATATTTTTTCATCCAATCTTCATGATACTTTCAAGTAATGATCAGTACACCAATCCCACTTGGATGCCAAAGTCCAGTTCTCCTAGATTGAAGCATTCTTTTGGAGTAACAGTTTGAATTTTTAGGTTTCACTCTGTTTTCTCCTATATTGACAAATGTAGTTCGAACTCTAAATCAAACACGGTTTGTGCTAGCTTCTTGAAACTTGAAACAGTAAAGTAGTTCTACATTCAGTTTCTATTTTTTGTTTCCTCTTGATGTAGACCTAAGCAGAGACTAACGAAAGACACATTCAATGAAAGGCGTTGTTAGGCTGCCAAAATACTACAGTCTCCTGAAATCTCAACATATTTTTTTTCCGACCTTCATGATCATTTCAAGTAATGAGCAGTACACCAATAAAACGTGGATGTTCAAGTTTCGTTCTCCTAGCTTGAAGCATTCGTTTGCCGTAACAGTTTGAATTTTTACTTTTCACTCTGTTTTCTCCTATATTGACAGATGCAGTTCGAACTCTAAATCAAACATGGTTTGTGCTAGCTTCTTGAAACTTGACACAATAAAGTAGTTCTACATTCTATCTCTAAGGTTTGTTTCCTCTTGATGTAGCCTTAAGCAGAGACTGGCGAATAACACTTTCAATGAAAGGCGTTGTTAAGCTTCCATAAAACTACCGTCTCCTGAATTCTCAACATATATCTTTTCATCCAATCTTCATGATTCTTTCAAGTATTGATCAGTACACCAATCAAACGTGGATGCCCAAGTTTTGTTCTTCTAGGTTGTAGCATTCGTTTGCAGGAACAGTTAGAAATTATAGGTTTCACTCTGTTTTCTCCTATATTGACAGATGCAGTTAGAACTCTAAATCAAACACGGTTTGTGCTAGCTTCTTGAAACTTGACACAATAAAGTAGTTCTACGTTCTATCTCTAAGGTTTGTTTCCTCTTGGATCCTAAAGCTGGGACTGGCGAATAACACTTATACTGAAAGGGCTTGCCAAACTTCCAACACACTAGAGTCTCCTGAAATCTCAACATATATTTTTTCATCCAATCTTCATGATACTTTCAAGTAATGATCAGTACACCAATCCCACTTGGATGCCAAAGTTTAGTTCTCCTAGATTGAAGCATTCTTTTGGAGTAACAGTTTGAATTTTTAGGTTTCACTCTGTTTTCTCCTATATTGACAGATGCAGTTCGAACTCTAAATCAAACATGGTTTGTGCTAGCTTCTTGAAACTTGACACTATAAAGTAGTTCTACGTTCTGTCTCTAAGGTTTGTTTTCTCTTGATGTAGCCTTAAGCAGAGACTGGCGAATAACACTTTCAATGAAAGGCGTTGTTAAGCTTCCGAAAAACTACCGTCTCCTGAAATCTCAACATATAACTTTTCATCCAATCACATGATTCTTTCAAGTATTGATCAGTACACCAATCAAACGTGGATGCCCAATTTTTGTTCTTCTAGGTTGTAGCATTCGTTTGCAGGAACAGTTAGAAATTATAGGTTTCACTCTGTTTTCTCCTATATTGACAGATGCAGTTAGAACTCTAAATCAAACACGGTTTGTGCTAGCTTCTTGAAACTTGACACAATAAAGTAGTTCTAAGTTCTATCTCTAAGGTTTCTTTCCTCTTGTATACTAAAGCTGGGACTGGCGAATAACACTTATACTGAAAGGGGTTGCCAAACTTCCAACACACTAGAGTCTCCTGAAATTTCAACATATATTTTTTCATCCAATCTTCATGATACTTTCAAGTAATGATCAGTACACCAATCCCACTTGGATGCCAAAGTTTAGTTCTCCTAGATTGAAGCATTCTTTTGGAGTAACAGTTTGAATTTTTAGGTTTCACTGTGTTTTCTCCTATATTGACAAATGTAGTTCAAACTCTAAATCAAACACGGTTTGTGCTAGCTTCTTGAAACTTGAAACAGTAAAGTAGTTCTACATTCTATTTTTATTTTTTGTTTCCTCTGGATGTAGACCTAAGCAGAGACTCAAGAAAGACACATTCAATGAAAGGCGTTGTTAGGCTGCCAAAATACCACAGTCTCCTGAAATCTCAACATATTTTTTTTCCGACCTTCATGATCATTTCAAGTAATGAGCAGTACACCAATAAAACGTGGATGATCAAGTTTCGTTCTCCTAGGTTGAAGCATTCGTTTGCAGTAACAGTTTGAATTTTTAGTTTTCACTGTTTTCTCCTATATTGACAGATGCAGTTCGAACTCTAAATCAAACATGGTTTGTGCTAGCTTCTTGAAACTTGACACGATAAAGTAGTTCTACGTTCTATCTCTAAGGTTTGTTTCCTCTTGATGTAGCCTTAAGCAGACACTGGCGAATAACAATTTCAATGAAAGGCGTTGTTAAGCTTCCAAAAAACTACCGTCTCCTGAAATCTCAACATATATATTTTCATCCAATCTTCATGATTCTTTCAAGTATTGATCAGTACACCAATCAAACGTGGATGCCCAAGTTTTGTTCTTCTAGGTTGTAGCATTCGTTTGCAGGAACAGTTAGAAATTATAGGTTTCACTCTGTTTTCTCCTATATTGACAGATGCAGTTAGAACTCTAAATCAAACACGGTTTGTGCTAAATTCTTGAAACTTGACACAATAAAGTAGTTCTACGTTCTATCTCTAAGGTTTGTTTCCTCTTGTATCCTAAAGCTGGGACTGGCGACTAACACTTATACTGAAAGGGGTTGCCAAACTTCCAACACACTAGAGTCTCCTGAAATCTCAACATATATTTTTTCATCCAATCTTCATGATACTTTCAAGTAATGATCAGTACACCAATCCCACTTGGATGCCAAAGTTTAGTTCTCCTAGATTGAAGCATTCTTTTGGAGTAACAGTTTGAGTTTTTAGGTTTCACTCTGTTTTCTCCTATATTGACAAATGTAGTTCGAACTCTAAATCAAACACGGTTTGTGCTAGCTTCTTGAAACTTGAAACAGTAAAGTAGTTCTACATTCTATTTTTATTTTTTGTTTCCTCTGGATGTAGACCTAAGCAGAGACTGACGAAAGACACATTCAATGAAAGGCGTTGTTAGGCTGCCAAAATACTACAGTCTCCTGAAATCTCAACTTATTTTTTTTTTCCGACCTTCATGATCATTTCAAGTAATGAGCAGTACACCAATAAAACGTGGATGTTCAAGTTTCATTCTCCTAGCTTGAAGCATTCGTTTGCAGTAACAGTTTGAATTTTTAGTTTTCACTCTGTTTTCTCCTATATTGACAGAAGCAGTTCGAACTCTAAATCAAACATGGTTTGTGCTAGCTTCTTGAAACTTGACACAATAAAGTAGTTCTGCGTTCTATCTCTAAGGTTTGTTTCCTCTTGATGTAGCCTTAAGCAGAGACTGGCGAATAACACTTTCAATGAAAGGCGTTGTTAAGCTTCCATAAATCTACCGTCTCCTGAAATCTCAACATATATCTTTTCATTAAATCTTCATGATTCTTTCAAGTATTGATCAGTACCCCAATCAAACGTGGATGCCCAAGTTTTGTTCTTCGAGGTTGTAGCATTCGTTTGCAGGAACAGTTAGAAATTATAGGTTTCACTCTGTTTTCTCCTATATTGACAGATGCAGTTAGAACTCTAAATCAAACACGGTTTGTGCTAGCTTCTTGAAACTTGACACAATAAAGTAGTTCTACGTTCTATCTCTAAGGTTTGTTTCCTCTTGTATCCTAAAGCTGGGACTGGCGAATAACACTTATACTGAAAGGGGTTGCCAAACTTCCAACACACTAGAGTCTCCTGAAATCTCAACATATATTTTTTCATCCAATCTTCATGATACTTTCAAGTAATGATCAGTACACCAATCCCACTTGGATGCCAAAGTTTACTGCTCCTAGATTGAAGCATTCTTTTGGAGTAACAGTTTGAATTTTTAGGTTTCACTCTGTTTTCTCCTATATTGACAGATGCAGTTCGAACTCTAAATCAAACATGGTTTGTGCTAGCTTCTTGAAACTTGACACAATAAAGTAGTTCTACGTTTTATCTCTAAGGTTTGTTTTCTCTTGATGTAGCCTTAAGCAGAGACTGGCGAATAACACTATCAATGAAAGGCGTTGTTAAACTTCCGAAAAACTACCGTCTCCTGAAATCTCAACATATAACTTTTCATCCAATCACACGATTCTTTCAAGTATTGATCAGTACACCAATCAAACGTGGATGCCCAAGTTTTGTTCTTCTAGGTTGTAGCATTCGTTTGCAGGAACAGTTAGAAATTATAGGTTTCACTCTGTTTTCTCCTATATTGACAGATGCAGTTCGAACTCTAAATCAAACATGGTTTGTGCTAGCTTCTTGAAACTTGACACGATAAAGTAGTTCTACGTTCTATCTCTAAGATTTGTTTCCTCTTGATGTAGCCTTAAGCAGACACTGGCGAATAACACTTTCAATGAAAGGCGTTGTTAAGCTTCCAAAAAACTACCGTCTCCTGAAATCTCAACATATATATTTTCATCCAATCTTCATGATTCTTTCAAGTATTGATCAGTACACCAATCAAACGTGGATGCCCAAGTTTTGTTCTTCTAGGTTGTAGCATTCGTTTGCAGGAACAGTTAGAAATTATAGGTTTCACTCTGTTTTCTCCTATATTGACAGATGCAGTTCGAACTCTAAATCAAACATGGTTTGTGCTAGCTTCTTGAAACTTGACACGATAAAGTAGTTCTACGTTCTATCTCTAAGATTTGTTTCCTCTTGATGTAGCCTTAAGCAGACACTGGCGAATAACACTTTCAATGAAAGGCATTGTTAAGCTTCCAAAAAACTACCGTCTCCTGAAATCTCAACATATATCTTTTCATCCAATCTTCATGATTCTTTCAAGTATTGATCAGTACACCAATCAAACGTGGATGCCCAAGTTTTGTTCTTCTAGGTTGTAGCATTCGTTTGCAGGAAGAGTTAGAAATTATAGGTTTCACTCTGTTTTCTCCTATATTGACAGATGCAGTTAGAACTCTAAATCAAACACGGTTTGTGCTAGCTTCTTGAAACTTGACACAATAAAGTAGTTCTACGTTCTATCTCTAAGGTTTGTTTCCTCTTGTATCCAAAAGCTGGGACTGGCGAATAACACTTATACTGAAAGGGGTTGCCAAACTTCCAACACACTAGAGTCTCCTGAAATCTCAACATATATTTTTTCATCCAATCTTCATGATACTTTCAAGTAATGATCAGTACACCAATCCCACTTGGATGCCAAAGTTTAGTTCTCCTAGATTGAAGCATTCTTTTGGAGTAACAGTTTGAATTTTTAGGTTTCACTCTGTTTTCTCCTATATTGACAAATGTAGTTCGAACTCTAAATCAAACACGGTTTGTGCTAGCTTCTTGAAACTTGAAACAGGAAAGTAGTTCTACATTCTATTTTTATTTTTTGTTTCCTCTGGATGTAGACCTAAGCAGAGACTGACGAAAGACACATTCAATGAAAGGCGTTGTTAGGCTGCCAAAATACTACAGTCTCCTGAAATCTCAACATATTTTTTTTTCCGACCTTCATGATCATTTCAAGTAATGAGCAGTACACCAATAAAACGTGGATGTTCAAGTTTCGTTCTCCTAGCTTGAAGCATTCGTTTGCAGTAACAGTTTGAATTTTTAGTTTTCACTCTGTTTTCTCCTATATTGACAGAAGCAGTTCGAACTCTAAATCAAACATGGTTTGTGCTAGCTTCTTGAAACTTGACACAATAAAGTAGTTCTACGTTCTATCTCTAAGGTTTGTTTCCTCTTGATGTAGCCTTAAGCAGAGACTGGCGAATAACACTTTCAATGAAAGGCGTTGTTAAGCTTCCGAAAAACTACCGTCTCCTGAAATCTCAACATATAACTTTTCATCCAATCACATGATTCTTTCAAGTATTGATCAGTACCCCAATCAAACGTGGATGCCCAAGTTTTGTTCTTCTAGGTTGTAGCATTCGTTTGCAGGAACAGTTAGAAATTATAGGTTTCACTCTGTTTTCTCCTATATTGACAGATGCAGTTAGAACTCTAAATCAAACACGGTTTGTGCTAGCTTCTTGAAACTTGACACAATAAAGTAGTTCTACGTTCTATCTCTAAGGTTTGTTTCCTCTTGTATCCTAAAGCTGGGACTGGCGAATAACACTTATACTGAAAGGGGTTGCCAAACTTCCAACACACTAGAGTCTCCTGAAATCTCAACATATATTTTTTCATCCAATCTTCATGATACTTTCAAGTAATGATCAGTACACCAATCCCACTTGGATGCCAAAGTTTAGTGCTCCTAGATTGAAGCATTCTTTTGGAGTAACAGTTTGAATTTTTAAGTTTCACTCTGTTTTCTCCTATATTGACAGATGCAGTTCGAACTCTAAATCAAACATGGTTTGTGCTAGCTTCTTGAAACTTGACACAATAAAGTAGTTCTACGTTCTATCTCTAAGGTTTGTTTCCTCTTGATGTAGCCTTAAGCAGAGACTGGCGAATAACACTTTCAATGAAAGGCGTTGTTAAGCTTCCAAAAAACTACGGTCTCCTGAAATCTCAACATATATCTTTTCATCCAATCTTCATGATTCTTTCAAGTATTGATCAGTACACCAGTCAAACGTGGATGCCCAAGTTTTCTTCTTGTAGGTTGTAGCATTCGTTTGCAGGAACAGTTAGAAATTATAGGTTTCACTCTGTTTTCTCCTATATTGATAGATGCAGTTAGAACTCTAAATCAAACACGGTTTGTGCTAGCTTCTTGAAACTTGACACAGAAAGTAGTTCTACGTTCTATCTCTAAGGTTTGTTTCCTCTTGTATCCTAAAGCTGGGACCTGCGAATAGCACTTATACTGAAAGGGGTTGCCAAACTTCCAACACACTAGAGTCTCCTGAAATCTCAACATATATTTTTTCATCCAATCTTCATGATACTTTCAAGTAATGATCAGTACACCAATCCCACTTGGATGCCAAAGTTTAGTTCTCCTAGATTGAAGCATTCTTTTGGAGTAACAGTTTGAATTTTTAGGTTTCACTCTGTTTTCTCCTATATTGACAAATGTAGTTCGAACTCTAAATCAAACACGGTTTGTGCTAGCTTCTTGAAACTTGAAACAGTTAAGTAGTTCTACATTCTATTTTTATTTTTTGTTTCCTCTGGATGTAGACCTAAGCAGAGACTGACGAAAGACACATTCAATGAAAGGCGTTGTTAGGCTGCCAAAATACTACAGTCTCCTGTAATCTCAACATATTTTTTTTTCCGACCTTCATGATCATTTCAAGTAATGAGCAGCACACCAATAAAACGTGGATGTTCAAGTTTCGTTCTCCTAGCTTGAAGCATTCGTTTGCAGTAACAGTTTGAATTTTTAGTTTTCACTCTGTTTTCTCCTATATTGACAGAAGCAGTTCGAACTCTAAATCAAACATGGTTTGTGCTAGCTTCTTGAAACTTGACACTATAAAGTAGTTCTACGTTCTATCTCTAAGGTTTGTTTTCTTTTGATGTAGCCTTAAGCAGAGACTGGCGAATAACACTTTCAATGAAAGGAGTTGTTAAGCTTCCAAAAAACTACCGTCTCCTGAAATCTCAACATATGTCTTTTCATCCAATCTTCATGACTCTTTCAAGTATTGATCAGTACACCAATCAAACGTGGATGCCCAAGTTTTGTTCTTCTAGGTTGTAGCATTCGTTTGCAGGAACAGTTAGAAATTATAGGTTTCACTCTGTTTTCTCCTATATTGACAGATGCAGTTAGAACTCTAAATCAAACACGGTTTTTGCTAGCTTCTTGAAACTTGACACAATAAAGTAGTTCTACGTTCTATCTCTAAGGTTTGTTTCCTCTTGTATAATAAAGCTGGGACTGGCGAATAACAGTTATACTGAAAGGGGTTGCCAAACTTCCAACACACTAGAGTCTCCTGAAATCTCAACACATATTTTTTCATCCAATCTTCATGATACTTTCAAGTAATGATCAGTACACCAATCCCACTTGGATGCCAAAGTTTAGTTCTCCTAGATTGAAGCATTCTTTTGGAGTAACAGTTTGAATTTTTAGGTTTCACTCTGTTTTCTCCTATATTGACAAATGTAGTTCGAACTCTAAATCAAACACGGTTTGTGCTAGCTTCTTGAAACTTGAAACAGTAAAGTAGTTCTACATTCAGTTTCTATTTTTTGTTTCCTCTGGATATAGACCTAAGCAGAGACTGACGAAAGACACATTCAATGAAAGGCGTTGTTAGGCTGCCAAAATACTACAGTCTCCTGAAATCTCAACAAATTTTTTTTTCCGACCTTCATGATCATTTCAAGTAATGAGCAGTACACCAATAAAACGTGGATGTTCAAGTTTCGTTCTCCTAGGTTGAAGCATTCATTTGCAGGAACAGTTTGAATTTTTAGTTTTCACTCGGTTTTCTCCTATATTGACAGATGCAGTTCGAACTCTAAATCAAACATGGTTTGTGCTAGCTTCTTGAAACTTGACACAATAAAGTAGTTCTACGTTCTATCTCTAAGGTTTGTTTCCTTTTGATGTAGCATTAAGCAGAGACTGGCGAATAACACTTTCAATGAAAGGCGTTGTTAAGCTTCCAAAAAACTACCGTCTCCTGAAATCTCAACATATATTTTTTCATCCAATCTTCATGATTCTTTCAAGTATTGATCAGTATACCAATCAAACGTGGATGCCCAAGTTTTGTTCTTCTATGTTGTAGCATTCGTTTGCAGGAACAGTTAGAAATTATAGGTTTCACTCTGTTTTCTCCTATATTGACAGATGCAGTTAGAACTCAAAATCAAACACGGTTTGTGCTAGCTCCTTGAAACTTGACACAGTAAAGTAGTTCTACGTTCTATCTCTAAGGTTTGTTTCCTCTTGTATCCTAAAGCTGGTATGGCGAATAACACTTATACTGAAAGGGGTTGCCAAACTTCCAACACACTAGAGTCTCCTGAAATCTCAACATATATTTTTTCATGCAATCTTCATGATACTTTCAAGTAATGATCAGTACACGAATCCCACTTGGATGCCAACGTTTAGTTCTCCTAGATTGAAGCATTCTTTTGGAGTAACAGTTTGAATTTTTAGGTTTCACTCTGTTTTCTCCTATATTGACAAATGTAGTTCGAACTCTAAATCAAACACGGTTTGTGCTAGCTTCTTGAAACTTGAAACAGTAAAGTAGTTCTACATTCTATTTTTATTTTTTGTTTCCTCTGGATGTAGACCTAAGCAGAGACTGACGAAAGACACATTCAATGAAAGGCATTGTTAGGCTGCCAAAATACTACAGTCTCCTGAAATCTCAACATATTTTTTTTCCGACCTTCATGATCATTTCAAGTAATGAGCAGTACACCAATAAAACGTGGATGTTCAAATTTCGTTCTCCTAGCTTGAAGCATTCGTTTGCAGTAACAGTTTGAATTTTTAGTTTTCACTCTGTTTTCTCCTATATTGACAGATGCAGTTCGAACTCTAAATCAAACATGGTTTGTGCTAGCTTCTTGAAACTTGACACAATAAAGTAGTTCTACGTTCTATCTCTAAGGTTTGTTTCCTCTTGATGTAGCCTTAAGCAGAGACTGGCGAATAACACTTTCAATGAAAGGCGTTGTTAAGCTTCCAAAAAACTACCGTCTCCTGCAATCTCAACATATATTTTTTCATCCAATCTTCATGATTCTTTCAAGTATTGATCAGTACACCAATCAAACGTGGATGCCCAAGTTTTGTTCTTCTAGGTTGTAGCATTCGTTTGCAGGAACAGTTAGAAATTATAGGTTTCACTCTGTTTTCTCCTATATTGACAGAGGCAGATAGAACTCTAAATCAAACACGGTTTGTGCTAGCTTCTTGAAACTTGACACAATAAAGTAGTTCTACGTTCTATCTATAAGGTTTGTTTCCTCTTGTATCCTAAAGCTGGGACTGGCGAATAACACTTATACTGAAAGGGGTTGCCAAACTTCCAACACACTAGAGTCTCCTGAAATCTCAACATATATTTTTTCATCCAATCTTCATGATACTTTCAAGTAATGATCAGTACACCAATCCCACTTGGATGCCAAAGTTTAGTTCTCCTAGATTGAAGCATTCTTTTGGAGTAACAGTTTGAATTTTTAGGTTTCACTCTGTTTTCTCCTATATTGACAGATGCAGTTCGAACTCTATATCAAACATGGTTTGTGCTAGCTTCTTGAAACTTGACACAATAAAGTAGTTCTATGTTCTATCTCTAAGGTTTGTTTCCTCTTGATGTAGCCTTAAGCAGAGACTGGCGAATAACACTTTCAATGAAAGGCGTTGTTAAGCTTCCAAAAAACTACCGTCTCCTGAAATCTCAACATAGATCTTTTCATCCAATCTTCATGATTCTTTCAAGTATTGATCAGTACACCAATCAAACGTGGATGCCCAAGTTTTGTTCTTCTAGGTTGTAGCATTCGTTTGCAGGAACAGTTAGAAATTATAGGTTTCACTCTGTTTTCTCCTATATTCACAGATGCAGTTAGAACTCTAAATCAAACACGGTTTGTGCTAGCTTCTTGAAACTTGACACAGTAAAGTAGTTCTACATTCTATCTCTAAGGTTTGTTTCCTCTTGTATCCTAAAGCTGGGACCTGCGAATAGCACTTATACTGAAAGGGGTTGCCAAACTTCCAACACACTAGAGTCTCCTGAAATTTCAACATATATTTTTTCATCCAGTCTTCATGATACTTTCAAGTAATGATCAGTACACCAATCCCACTTGGATGCCAAAGTTTAGTTCTCCTAGATTGAAGCATTCTTTTGGAGTAACAGTTTGAATTTTTAGGTGTCACTCTGTTTTCTTTTATATTGACAAATGTAGTTCGAACTCTAAATCAAACACGGTTTGTGCTAGCTTCTTGAAACTTGAAACAGTAAACTAGTTCTACATTCTATTTTTATTTTTTGTTTCCCTGGATGTAGACCTAAGCAGAGACTCACGAAAGACACATTCAATGAAAGGCGTTGTTAGGCTGCCAAAATACTACAGTCTCCTGAAATCTCAACAAATTTTTTTTTCCGACCTTCATGATCATTTCAAGTAATGAGCAGTACACCAATAAAACGTGGATGTTCAAGTTTCGTTCTCCTAGGTTGAAACATTCATTTGCAGTAACAGTTTGAATTTTTAGTTTTCACTCGGTTTTCTCCTATATTGACAGATGCAGTTCGAACTCTAAATCAAACATGGTTTGTGCTAGCTTCTTGAAACTTGACACAATAAAGTAGTTCTACGTTCTATCTCTAAGGTTTGTTTCCTTTTGATGTAGCATTAAGCAGAGACTGGCGAATAACACTTTCAATGAAAGGCGTTGTTAAGCTTCCAAAAAACTACCGTCTCCTGAAATCTCAAATATATTTTTTCATCCAATCACATGATTCTTTCAAGTATTGATCAGTACACCAATCAAACGTGGATGCCCAAGTTTTGTTCTTCTAGGTTGTAGCATTCGTTTGCAGGAACAGTTAGAAATTATAGGTTTCACTCTGTTTTCTCCTATATTGACAGATGCAGTTAGAACTCTAAATCATACACGGTTTGTGCTAGCTTCTTGAAACTTGACACAATAAAGTAGTTCTACGTTCTATCTCTAAGGTTTCTTTCCTCTTGTATCCTAAAGCTGGGACTGGCGAATAACACTTATACTGAAAGGGATTGCCAAACTTCCAACACACTAGAGTCTCCAGAAATCTCATCATATATTTTTTCATCCAATCTTCATGATACTTTCAAGTAATGATCAGTACACCAATCCCACTTGGATGCCAAAGTTTAGTTCTCCTAGATTGAAGCATTCTTTTGGAGTAACAGTTTGAATTTTTAGGTTTCACTCTGTTTTCTCCTATATTGACAAATGTAGTTCGAACTCTAAATCAAACACGGTTTGTGCTAGCTTCTTGAAACTTGAAACAGTAAAGTAGTTCTACATTCAGTTTCTATTTTTTGTTTCCTCTGGATATAGACCTAAGCAGAGACTGACGAAAGACACATTCAATGAAAGGCGTTGTTAGGCTGCCAAAATAATACAGTCTCCTGAAATCTCAACATATTTTTTTTCCGACCTTCATGATCATTTCAAGTAATGAGCAGTACACCAATAAAACGTGGATGTTCAAGTTTCGTTCTCCTAGCTTGAAGCATTCGTTTGCAGTAACAGTTTGAATTTTTAGTTTTCACTCTGTTTTCTCCTATATTGACAGAAGCAGTTCGAACTCTAAATCAAACATGGTTTGTGCTAGCTTCTTGAAACTTGACACTATAAAGTAGTTCTACGTTCTATCTCCAAGGTTTGTTTCCTTTTGATGTAGCCTTAAGCAGAGACTGGCGAATAACACTTTCAATGAAAGGCGTTGTTAAGCTTCCAAAAAACTACCGTCTCATGAAATCTCAACATATGTCTTTTCATCCAATCTTCATGACTCTTTCAAGTATTGATCAGTACACCAATCAAACGTGGATGCCCAAGTTTTGTTCCTCTAGGTTGTAGCATTCGTTTGCAGGAACAGTTAGAAATTATAGGTTTCACTCTGTTTTCTCCTATATTGACAGATGCAGTTAGAACTCTAAATCAAACACGGTTTGTGCTAGCTTCTTGAAACTTGACACACTAAAGTAGTTCTACGTTTTATCTCTAAGGTTTGTTTCCTCTTGTATCCTAAAGCTGGGACCTGCGAATAGCACTTATACTGAAAGGGGTTGCCAAACTTCCAACCCACTAGAGTCTCCTGAAATTTCAACATATATTTTTTCATCCAGTCTTCATGATACTTTCAAGTAATGATCAGTACACCAATCCCACTTGGATGCCAAAGTTTAGTTCTCCTAGATTGAAGCATTCTTTTGGAGTAACAGTTTGAATTTTTAGGTGTCACTCTGTTTTCTTTTATATTGACAAATGTAGTTCGAACTCTAAATCAAACACGGTTTGTGCTAGCTTCTTGAAACTTGAAACAGTAAACTAGTTCTACATTCTATTTTTATTTTTTGTTTCCTCTGGATGTAGACCTAAGCAGAGACTCACGAAAGACACATTCAATGAAAGGCGTTGTTAGGCTGCCAAAATACTACAGTCTCCTGAAATCTCAACAAATTTTTTTTTCCGACCTTCATGATCATTTCAAGTAATGAGCAGTACACCAATAAAACGTGGATGTTCAAGTTTCGTTCTCCTAGGTTGAAGCATTCATTTGCAGGAACAGTTTGAATTTTTAGTTTTCACTCGGTTTTCTCCTATATTGACAGATGCAGTTCGAACTCTAAATCAAACATGGTTTGTGCTAGCTTCTTGAAACTTGACACAATAAAGTAGTTCTACGTTCTATCTCTAAGGTTTGTTTCCTTTTGATGTAGCATTAAGCAGAGACTGGCGAATAACACTTTCAATGAAAGGCATTGTTAAGCTTCCAAAAAACTACCGTCTCCTGAAATCTCAACATATATTTTTTCATCCAATCTTCATGATTCTTTCAAGTATTGATCAGTATACCAATCAAACGTGGATGCCCAAGTTTTGTTCTTCTATGTTGTAGCATTCGTTTGCAGGAACAGTTAGAAATTATAGGTTTCACTCTGTTTTCTCCTATATTGACAGATGCAGTTAGAACTCAAAATCAAACACGGTTTGTGCTAGCTCCTTGAAACTTGACACAGTAAAGTAGTTCTACGTTCTATCTCTAAGGTTTGTTTCCTCTTGTATCCTAAAGCTGGTATGGCGAATAACACTTATACTGAAAGGGGTTGCCAAACTTCCAACACACTAGAGTCTCCTGAAATCTCAACATATATTTTTTCATGCAATCTTCATGATACTTTCAAGTAATGATCAGTACACGAATCCCACTTGGATGCCAACGTTTAGTTCTCCTAGATTGAAGCATTCTTTTGGAGTAACAGTTTGAATTTTTAGGTTTCACTCTGTTTTCTCCTATATTGACAAATGTAGTTCGAACTCTAAATCAAACACGGTTTGTGCTAGCTTCTTGAAACTTGAAACAGTAAAGTAGTTCTACATTCTATTTTTATTTTTTGTTTCCTCTGGATGTAGACCTAAGCAGAGACTGACGAAAGACACATTCAATGAAAGGCATTGTTAGGCTGCCAAAATACTACAGTCTCCTGAAATCTCAACATATTTTTTTTCCGACCTTCATGATCATTTCAAGTAATGAGCAGTACACCAATAAAACGTGGATGTTCAAATTTCGTTCTCCTAGCTTGAAGCATTCGTTTGCAGTAACAGTTTGAATTTTTAGTTTTCACTCTGTTTTCTCCTATATTGACAGATGCAGTTCGAACTCTAAATCAAACATGGTTTGTGCTAGCTTCTTGAAACTTGACACAATAAAGTAGTTCTACGTTCTATCTCTAAGGTTTGTTTCCTCTTGATGTAGCCTTAAGCAGAGACTGGCGAATAACACTTTCAATGAAAGGCGTTGTTAAGCTTCCAAAAAACTACCGTCTCCTGCAATCTCAACATATATTTTTTCATCCAATCTTCATGATTCTTTCAAGTATTGATCAGTACACCAATCAAACGTGGATGCCCAAGTTTTGTTCTTCTAGGTTGTAGCATTCGTTTGCAGGAACAGTTAGAAATTATAGGTTTCACTCTGTTTTCTCCTATATTGACAGAGGCAGATAGAACTCTAAATCAAACACGGTTTGTGCTAGCTTCTTGAAACTTGACACAATAAAGTAGTTCTACGTTCTATCTCTAAGGTTTGTTTCCTCTTGTATCCTAAAGCTGGGACTGGCGAATAACACTTATACTGAAAGGGGTTGCCAAACTTCCAACACACTAGAGTCTCCTGAAATCTCAACATATATTTTTTCATCCAATCTTCATGATACTTTCAAGTAATGATCAGTACACCAATCCCACTTGGATGCCAAAGTTTAGTTCTCCTAGATTGAAGCATTCTTTTGGAGTAACAGTTTGAATATTTAGGTTTCACTCTGTTTTCTCCTATATTGACAGATGCAGTTCGAACTCTATATCAAACATGGTTTGTGCTAGCTTCTTGAAACTTGACACAATAAAGTAGTTCTATGTTCTATCTCTAAGGTTTGTTTCCTCTTGATGTAGCCTTAAGCAGAGACTGGCGAATAACACTTTCAATGAAAGGCGTTGTTAAGCTTCCAAAAAACTACCGTCTCCTGAAATCTCAACATAGATCTTTTCATCCAATCTTCATGATTCTTTCAAGTATTGATCAGTACACCAATCAAACGTGGATGCCCAAGTTTTGTTCTTCTAGGTTGTAGCATTCGTTTGCAGGAACAGTTAGAAATTATAGGTTTCACTCTGTTTTCTCCTATATTCACAGATGCAGTTAGAACTCTAAATCAAACACGGTTTGTGCTAGCTTCTTGAAACTTGACACAGTAAAGTAGTTCTACATTCTATCTCTAAGGTTTGTTTCCTCTTGTATCCTAAAGCTGGGACCTGCGAATAGCACTTATACTGAAAGGGGTTGCCAAACTTCCAACACACTAGAGTCTCCTGAAATTTCAACATATATTTTTTCATCCAGTCTTCATGATACTTTCAAGTAATGATCAGTACACCAATCCCACTTGGATGCCAAAGTTTAGTTCTCCTAGATTGAAGCATTCTTTTGGAGTAACAGTTTGAATTTTTAGGTGTCACTCTGTTTTCTTTTATATTGACAAATGTAGTTCGAACTCTAAATCAAACACGGTTTGTGCTAGATTCTTGAAACTTGAAACAGTAAACTAGTTCTACATTCTATTTTTATTTTTTGTTTCCTCTGGATGTAGACCTAAGCAGAGACTCACGAAAGACACATTCAATGAAAGGCGTTGTTAGGCTGCCAAAATACTACAGTCTCCTGAAATCTCAACAAATTTTTTTTTCCGACCTTCATGATCATTTCAAGTAATGAGCAGTACACCAATAAAACGTGGATGTTCAAGTTTCGTTCTCCTAGGTTGAAACATTCATTTGCAGTAACAGTTTGAATTTTTAGTTTTCACTCGGTTTTCTCTTATATATTGACAGATGCAGTTCGAACTCTAAATCAAACATGGTTTGTGCTAGCTTCTTGAAACTTGACACAATAAAGTAGTTCTACGTTCTATCTCTAAGGTTTGTTTCCTTTTGATGTAGCATTAAGCAGAGACTGGCGAATAACACTTTCAATGAAAGGCGTTGTTAAGCTTCCAAAAAACTACCGTCTCCTGAAATCTCAAATATATTTTTTCATCCAATCTTCATGATTCTTTCAAGTATTGATCAGTACACCAATCAAACGTGGATGCCCAAGTTTTGTTCTTCTAGGTTGTAGCATTCGTTTGCAGGAACAGTTAGAAATTATAGGTTTCACTCTGTTTTCTCCTATATTGACAGATGCAGTTAGAACTCAAAATCAAACACGGTTTGTGCTAGCTCCTTGAAACTTGACACAGTAAAGTAGTTCTACGTTCTATCTCTAAGGTTTGTTTCCTCTTGTATCCTAAAGCTGGTACTGGCGAATAACACTTATACTGAAAGGGGTTGCCAAACTTCCAACACACTAGAGTCTCCTGAAATCACAACATATATTTTTTCATCCAATCTTCATGATACTTTCAAGTAATGATCAGTACACGAATCCCACTTGGATGCCAACGTTTAGTTCTCCTAGATTGAAGCATTCTTTTGGAGTAACAGTTTGAATTTTTAGGTTTCACTCTGTTTTCTCCTATATTGACAAATGTAGTTCGAACTCTAAATCAAACACGGTTTGTGCTAGCTTCTTGAAACTTGAAACAGTAAAGTAGTTCTACATTCTATTTTTATTTTTTGTTTCCTCTGGATGTAGACCTAAGCAGAGACTGACGAAAGACACATTCAATGAAAGGCATTGTTAGGCTGCCAAAATACTACAGTCTCCTGAAATCTCAACATATTTTTTTTCCGACCTTCATGATCATTTCAAGTAATGAGCAGTACACCAATAAAACGTGGATGTTCATATTTCGTTCTCCTAGCTTGAAGCATTCGTTTGCAGTAACAGTTTGAATTTTTAGTTTTCACTCTGTTTTCTCCTATATTGACAGATGCAGTTCGAACTCTAAATCAAACATGGTTTGTGCTAGCTTCTTGAAACTTGACACAATAAAGTAGTTCTACGTTCTATCTCTAAGGTTTGTTTCCTCTTGATGTAGCCTTAAGCAGAGACTGGCGAATAACACTTTCAATGAAAGGCGTTGTTAAGCTTCCAAAAAACTACCGTCTCCTGAAATCTCAACATATATTTTTTCATCCAATCTTCATGATTCTTTCAAGTATTGATCAGTACACCAATCAAACGTGGATGCCCAAGTTTTGTTCTTCTAGGTTGTAGCATTCGTTTGCAGGAACAGTTAGAAATTATAGGTTTCACTCTGTTTTCTCCTATATTGACAGAGGCAGATAGAACTCTAAATCAAACACGGTTTGTGCTAGCTTCTTGAAACTTGACACAATAAAGTAGTTCTACGTTCTATCTCTAAGGTTTGTTTCCTCTTGTATCCTAAAGCTGGGACTGGCGAATAACACTTATACTGAAAGGGGTTGCCAAACTTCCAACACACTAGAGTCTCCTGAAATCTCAACATATATTTTTTCATCCAATCTTCATGATACTTTCAAGTAATGATCAGTACACCAATCCCACTTGGATGCCAAAGTTTAGTTCTCCTAGATTGAAGCATTCTTTTGGAGTAACAGTTTGAATTTTTAGGTTTCACTCTGTTTTCTCCTATATTGACAGATGCAGTTCGAACTCTATATCAAACATGGTTTGTGCTAGCTTCTTGAAACTTGACACAATAAAGTAGTTCTATGTTCTATCTCTAAGGTTTGTTTCCTCTTGATGTAGCCTTAAGCAGAGACTGGCGAATAACACTTTCAATGAAAGGCGTTGTTAAGCTTCCAAAAAACTACCGTCTCCTGAAATCTCAACATATATTTTTTCATCCAATCTTCATGATTCTTTCAAGTATTGATCAGTACACCAATCAAACGTGGATGCCCAAGTTTTGTTCCTCTAGGTTGTAGCATTCGTTTGCAGGAACAATTAGAAATTATAGGTTTCACTCTGTTTTCTCCTATATTGACAGATGCAGTTAGAACTCTAAATCAAACACGGTTTGTGCTAGCTTCTTGAAACTTGACACAATAAAGTAGTTCTACGTTCTATCTCTAATGTTTGTTTTTTCTTGTATCCTAAAGCTGGGACTGGCGAATAACACTTATTCTGAAAGGGGTTGCCAAACTTCCAACACACTAGAGTCTCCTGAAATCTCAACATATATTTTTTCATCCAATCTTCATGATACTTTCACGTAATGATCAGTACACCAATTCCACTTGGATGCCAAAGTTTAGTTCTCCTAGATTGAAGCATTCTTTTGGAGTAACAGTTTGAATTTTTAGGTTTCACTCTGTTTTCTCCTATATTCACAGATGCAGTTAGAACTCTAAATCAAACACGGTTTGTGCTAGCTTCTTGAAACTTGACACAGTAAAGTAGTTCTACGTTCTATCTCTAAGGTTTGTTTCCTCTTGTATCCTAAAGCTGGGACCTGCGAATAGCACTTATACTGAAAGGGGTTGCCAAACTTCCAACACACTAGAGTCTCCTGAAATTTCAACATATATTTTTTCATCCAGTCTTCATGATACTTTCAAGTAATGATCAGTACACCAATCCTACTTGGATGCCAAAGTTTAGTTCTCCTAGATTGAAGCATTCTTTTGGAGTAACAGTTTGAATTTTTAGGTGTCACTCTGTTTTCTTTTATATTGACAAATGTAGTTCGAACTCTAAATCAAACACGGTTTGTGCTAGCTTCTTGAAACTTGAAACAGTAAACTAGTTCTACATTCTATTTTTATTTTTTGTTTCCTCTGGATGTAGACCTAAGCAGAGACTCACGAAAGACACATTCAATGAAAGGCGTTGTTAGGCTGCCAAAATACTACAGTCTCCTGAAATCTCAACAAATTTTTTTTTCCGACCTTCATGATCATTTCAAGTAATGAGCAGTACACCAATAAAACGTGGATGTTCAAGTTTCGTTCTCCTAGGTTGAAGCATTCATTTGCAGTAACAGTTTGAATTTTTAGTTTTCACTCGGTTTTCTCCTATATTGACAGATGCAGTTCGAACTCTAAATCAAACATGGTTTGTGCTAGCTTCTTGAAACTTGACACAATAAAGTAGTTCTACGTTCTATCTCTAAGGTTTGTTTCCTTTTGATGTAGCATTAAGCAGAGACTGGCGAATAACACTTTCAATGAAAGGCGTTGTTAAGCTTCCAAAAAACTACCGTCTCCTGAAATCTCAACATATATTTTTTCATCCAATCTTCATGATTCTTTCAAGTATTGATCAGTACACCAATCAAACGTGGATGCCCAAGTTTTGTTCTTCTAGGTTGTAGCATTCGTTTGCAGGAACAGTGAGAAATTATAGGTTTCACTCTGTTTTCTCCTATATTGACAGATGCAGTTAGAACTCAAAATCAAACACGGTTTGTGCTAGCTCCTTGAAACTTGACACAGTAAAGTAGTTCTACGTTCTATCTCTAAGGTTTGTTTCCTCTTGTATCCTAAAGCTGGTACTGGCGAATAACACTTATACTGAAAGGGGTTGCCAAACTTCCAACACACTAGAGTCTCCTGAAATCTCAACATATATTTTTTCATCCAATCTTCATGATACTTTCAAGTAATGATCAGTACACGAATCCCACTTGGATGCCAACGTTTAGTTCTCCTAGATTGAAGCATTCTTTTGGAGTAACAGTTTGAATTTTTAGGTTTCACTCTGTTTTCTCCTATATTGACAAATGTAGTTCGAACTCTAAATCAAACACGGTTTGTGCTAGCTTCTTGAAACTTGAAACAGTAAAGTAGTTCTACATTCTATTTTTATTTTTTGTTTCCTCTGGATGTAGACCTAAGCAGAGACTGACGAAAGACACATTCAATAAAAGGCGTAGTTAGGCTGCCAAAACACTACAGTCTCCTGAAATCTCAACATATTTTTTTTTCCGACATTCATGATAATTTCAAGTAATGAGCAGTACACCAATAAAACGTGGATGTTCAAGTTTCGTTCTCATAGGTTGAAGCATTCGTTTGCAGTAACATTTGAATTTTCAGTTTTCACTCTGTTTTCTCCTATATTGACAGATGCAGTTCAAACTCTAAATCAAACATGGTTTGTGCTAGCTTCTTGAAACTTGACACAATAAAGTAGTTCTACGTTCTATCTCTAAGGTTTGTTTCCTCTTGATGTAGCCTTAAGCATCGACTGGCGAATAACTCTTTCAATGAAAGGCGTTGTTAAGCTTCCAAAAAACTACCGTCTCCTGAAATCTCAACATATATTTTTTCATCCAATCTTCATGATTCTTTCAAGTATTGATCAGTAAACCAATCAAACGTGGATGCCCAAGTTTTGTTCTTATAGGTTGTAGCATTCGTTTGCAGGAACAGTTAGAAATTATAGGTTTCACTCTGTTTTCTCCTATATTGACAGATGCAGTTAGAACTCTAAATCAAACACGGTTTGTGCTAGCTTCTTGAAACTTGACACAGTAAAGTAGTTCTACGTTCTATCTCTAAGGTTTGTTTCCTCTTGTATCCTAAAGCTGGGACTGGCGAATAACACTTATACTGAAAGGGGTTGCCAAACGTCCAACACACTAGAGTCTCCTGAAATCTCAACATATATTTTTTCATCCAATCTTCATGATACTTTCAAGTAATGATCAGTACACCAATCCCACTTGGATGCCAAAGTTTAGTTCTCCTAGATTGAAGCATTCTTTTGGAGTAACAGTTTGAATTTTTAGGTTTCACTCTGTTTTCTCCTATATTGACAAATGTAGTTCGAACTCTAAATCAAACACGGTTTGTGCTAGCTTCTTGAAACTTGAAACAGTAAAGTAGTTCTACATTCTATTTTTATTTTTTGTTTCCTCTGGATGTAGACCTAAGCAGAGACTGACGAAAGACACATTCAATGAAAGGCGTTTTTAGGCTGCCAAAATACTACAGTCTCCTGAAATCTCAACATATTTTTTTTCCGACCTTCATGATAATTTCATGTAATCAGCAGTACACCAATAAAACGTGGATGTTCAAGTTTCGTTCTAATAGGTTGAAGCATTCATTTGCAGTAACAGTTTGAATTTTTAGTTTTCACTCTGTTTTCTCCTATATTGACAGATGCAGTTCGAACTCTAAATCAAACATGGTTTGTGCTAGCTTCTTGAAACTTGACACAATAAAGTAGTTCTACGTTATATCTCTAAGGTTTGTTTCCTCTTGATGTAGCCTTAAGCAGAGACTTGCGAATAACACTTTCAATGAAAGGCGTTGTTAAGCACCCTAAAAACTACCGTGTCCTGAAATCTCAACATATATTTTTTCATCCAATCTTCATGATTCTTTCAAGTATTGATCAGTACACCAATCAAACGTGGATGCCCAAGTTTTGTTCTTCTAGGTTGTAGCATTCGTTTGCAGGAACAGTTAGAAATTATAGGTTTCACTCTGTTTTCTCCTATATTGACAGATGCAGTTAGAACTCTAAATCAAACGAGGTTTGTGCTAGCTTCTTGAAACTTGACACAATAAAGTAGTTCTACGTTCTATCTCTAAGGTTTGTTTCCTCTTGTATCCTAAAGCTGGGACTGGCGAAAAACACTTATAATGAAAGGGGTTGCCAAACTTCCAACACACTAGAGTCTCTTGAAATCTCACCATATATTTTTTCATCCAATCTTCATGATACTTTCAAGTAATGATCAGTACACCAATCCCACTTGGATGCCAAAGTTTAGTTCTCCTAGATTGAAGCATTCTTTTGGAGTAACAGTTTGAATTTTTAGGTTTCACTCTGTTTTCTCCTATATTGACAAATGTAGTTCGAACTCTAAATCAAACACGGTTTGTGCTAGCTTCTTGAAACTTGAAACAGTAAAGTAGTTCTACATTCTATTTTTATTTTTTGTTTCATCTGGATGTAGACCTAAGCAGAGACTGACGAAAGACACATTCATTGAAAGGCGTTGTTAGGCTGCCAAAATACTACAGTCTCCTGAAATCTCAACATATTTTTTTTCCGACCTTCATGATCATTTAAAGTAATGAGCAGTACACCAATAAAACGTGGATATTCAAGTTTCGTTCTCCTAGGTTGAAGCATTCGTTTGCAGTAACAGTTTGAATTTTTAGTTTTCACTCTGTTATCTCCTATATTGACAGATGCAGTTCGAACTCTAAATCAAACATGGTTTGTGCTAGCTTCTTGAAACTTGACACAATAAAGTAGTTCTACGTTCTATCTCTAAGGTTTGTTTCCTCTTGATGTAGCCTTAAGCAGAGACTGGCGAATAACACTTTAAATTAAAGGCGTTGTTAAGCTTCCAAAAAACTACCGTCTCCTGAAATCTCAACATATATTTTTTCATCCAATCTTCATGATTCTTTCAAGTATTGATCAGTACACCAATCAAACGTGGATGCCCAAGTTTTGTTCTTCTAGGTTGTAGCATTCGTTTGCAGGAACAGTTAGAAATTATAGGTTTCACTCTGTTTTCTCCTATATTGACAGATGCAGTTAGAACTCTAAATCAAACACGGTTTGTGCTAGCTTCTTGAAACTTGACACAATAAAGTAGTTCTACGTTGTATCTCTAAGGTTTGTTTCCTCTTGTATCCTAAAGCTGGGACTGGCGAATAACACTTATTCTGAAAGGGGTTGCCAAACTTCCAACACACTAGAGACTCCTGAAATCTCAACAGATATTTTTTCATCCAATCTTCATGATACTTTCAAGTAATGAGCAGTACACCAATCCCACTTGGATGCCAAAGTTTAGTTCTCCTAGATTGAAGCATTCTTTTGGAGTAACAGTTTGAAGTTTTAGGTTTCACTCTGTTTTCTCCTATATTGACAAATGTAGTTTGAACTCTAAATCAAACACGGTTTGTGCTAGCTTCTTGAAACTTGAAACAGTAAAGTAGTTCTACATTCTATTTTTATTTTTTGTTTCATCTGGATGTAGACCTAAGCAGAGACTGACGAAAGACACATTCAATGAAAGGCGTTGTTAGGCTGCCAAAATACTACAGTCTCCTGAAATCTCAACATATTTTTTTTTCCGACCTTCATGATCATTTCAAGTAATGAGCAGTACACCAATAAAACGTGGATGTTCAAGTTTCGTTCTCCTAGGTTGAAGCATTCGTTTGCAGTAACAGTTTGAATTTTTACTTTTCACTCTGTTTTCTCCTATATTTACAGATGCAGTTCGAACTCTAAATCAAACACGGTTTGTGCTAGCTTCTTGAAACTTGACACAATAAAGTAGTTCTACATTCTATCTCTAAGGTTTGTTTCCTCTTGATGTAGCCTTAAGCAGAGACTGGCGAATAACACTTTCAATGAAAGGCGTTGTTAAGCTTCCAAAAAACTACCGTCTCCTGAAATCTCAACATATATTTTTTCATCCAATCTTCATGATTCTTTCAAGTATTGATCAGTACACCAATCAAACGTGGATGCCCAAGTTCTGTTCTTCTCGGTTGTAGCATTCGTTTGCAGGAACAGTTAGAAATTATAGGTTTCACTCTGTTTTCTCCTATATTGACAGATGCAGTTAGAACTCTAAATCAAACACGGTTTGTGCTAGCTTCTTGAAACTTGACACAATAAAGCAGTTCTACGTTCTATCTCTAAGGTTTGTTTCCTCTTGTATCCTAAAGCTGGGACTGGCGAATAACACTTATACTGAAAGGGGTTGCCAAACTTCCAACACACTAGAGTCTCCTGAAATCTCAACATATATTTTTTTATCCAATCTTCATGATACTTTCAAGTAATGATAAGAACAACAATCCCACTTGGATGCGAAAGTTTAGTTCTCCTAGATTGAAGCATTCTTTTGGAGTAACAGTTTGAATTTTTAGGTTTCACACTGTTTTCTCCTATATTGACAAATGTAGTTCGAACTCTAAATCAAACACGGTTTGTGCTAGCTTCTTGAAACTTGAAACAGTAAAGTAGTTCTGCATTCTATATTTATTCTTTGTTTCCTCTGGATGTAGACATACGCAGAGACTGAAGAAAGACACATTCAATGAAAGGCGTTGTTAGGCTGCCAAAATACTACAGTCTCCTGAAATCTCAACATATTTTTTTTTCCGACCTTCATGATCATTTCAAGTAATGAGCAGTACACCAATAAAACGTGGATGTTCAAGTTTTGTTCTCCTAGCTTGAAGCATTCGTTTGCAGTAACAGTTTGAATTTTTAGTTTTCACTCTGTTTTCTCCTATATTGACAGATGCAGTTCGATCTCTAAATCAAACATGGTTTGTGCTAGCTTCATGAAACTTGACACAATAAAGTAGTTCTACGTTCTATCTCTAAGGTTTGTTTCCTCTTGATGTAGCCTTAAGCAGAGACTGGCGAATAACACTTTCAATGAAAGGCCTTGTTAAGCTTCCAAAAAACTACGGTCTCCTGAAATCTCAACATATATCTTTTCATCCAATCTTCATGATTCTTTCAAGTATTGATCAGTACACCAATCAAACGTGGATGCCCAAGTTTTGTTCTTCTAGATTGTAGCATTCGTTTGCAGGAACAGTTAGAAATTATAGGTTTCACTCTGTTTTCTCCTATATTGACAGATGCAGTTAGAACTCTAAATCAAACACGGTTTGTGCTAGCTTCTTGAAACTTGACACAATAAAGTAGTTCTACGTTCTATCTCTAAGGTTTGTTTCCTCTTGATGTAGCCTTAAGCAGAGACTGGCGAATAACACTCTCAATGAAAGGCGTTGTTAAGCTTCCAAAAAAACTACCGTCTCCTGAAATCTCAACATATATCTTTTCATCCAATCTTCATGATTCTTTCAAGTATTGATCAGTACACCAATCAAACGTGGATGCCCAAGTTTTGTTCTTCTAGGTTGTAGAATTCGTTTGCAGGAACAGTTAGAAATTATAGGTTTCACTCTGTTTTCTCCTATATTGACAGATGCAGTTAGAACTCTAAATCAAACACGGTTTGTGCTAGCTTCATGAAACTTGACACAATAAAGTAGTTCTACGTTCTATCTCTAAGGTTTGTTTCCTCTTGTATCCTAAAGCTGGGACTGGCGAATAACACTTATACTGAAAGGGGTTGCCAAACTTCCAAAACACTAGAGTCTCCTGAAATCTCAACATATATTTTTTCATCCAATCTTCATGATACTTTCAAGTAATGATCAGTACACCAATCTTACTTGGATGCCAAAGTTTAGTTCTCCTAGATTGAAGCATTCTTTTGGAGTAACAGTTTGAATTTTTAGGTGTCACTCGGTTTTCTTTTATATTGACAAATGTAGTTCGAACTCTAAATCAAACACGGTTTGTGCTAGCTTCTTGAAACTTGAAACAGTAAAGTAGTTCTACATTCTATTTTTATTTTTTGTTTCCTCTGTAGACCTAAGCAGAGACTGATAAAAGACACATTCAATGAAAGGCGTTGTTAGGCTGCCAAAATACTACAGTCTCCTGAAATCTCAACATATTTTTTTTTCCGACCTTCATGATAATTTCATGTAATCAGCAGTACACCAATAAAACGTGGATGTTCAAGTTTCGTTCTAATAGGTTGAAGCATTCATTTGCAGTAACAGTTTGAATTTTTAGTTTTCACTCTGTTTTCTCCTATATGGACAGATGCAGTTCGAACTCTAAATCAAACATGGTTTGTGCTAACTTCTTGAAACTTGACACAATAAAGTAGTTCTACGTTCTATCTCTAAGGTTTGTTTCCTCTTGATGTAGCCTTAAGCAGAGACTGGCGAATAACACTTTCAATGAAAAGCGTTGTTAAGCACCCAAAAAACTACAGTCTCCTGAAATCTCAACATATATTTTTTCATCCAATCTTCATGATTCTTTCAAGAATTGATCAGTACACCAATCAAACGTGGATGCCCAAGTTTTGTTCTTCTAGGTTGTAGCATTCGTTTGCAGGAACAGTTAGAAATTATAGGTTTCACTCTGTTTTCTCCTATATTGACAGATGCAGTTAGAACTCTAAATCAAACGCGGTTTTTGCTAGCTTCTTGAAACTTGACACAATAAAGTAGTTCTAAGTTCTATCTCTAAGGTTTGTTTCCTCTTGTATCCTAAGCTGGGACTGGCGAATAACACTTATACTGAAAGGGGTTGCCAAACTTCCAACACACTAGAGTCTCCTGAAATCTCAACATATATTTTTTCATCCAATCTTCATGATACTTTCAAGTAATGATCAGTACACCAATCCCACTTGGATGCCAAAGTTTAGTTCTCCTAGATTGAAGCATTCTTTTGGAGTAACAGTTTGAATTTTTAGGTTTCACTCTGTTTTCTCCTATATTGACAAATGTAGTTCGAACTCTAAATCAAACACGGTTTGTGCTAGCTTCTTGAACCTTGAAACAGTAAAGTAGTTCTACATTCTATTTTTATTTTTTGTTTCCTCTGGATGTAGACCTAATCAGAGACTGATGAAAGACACATTCAATGAAAGGCGTTGTTAGGCTGCCAAAATACTACAGTCTCCTGAAATCTCAACATATTTTTTTTCCGACCTTCATGATCATTTCAAGTAATGAGCATTACACCAATAAAACGTGGATATTCAAGTTTCGTTTTCCTAGCTTGAAGCATTCGTTTGCAGTAACAGTTTGAATTTTTAGTTTTCATACTGTTTTCTCCTATATTGACAGAAGCAGTTCGAACTCTAAATCAAACATGGTTTGTGCTAGCTTCTTGAAACTTGACACAATAAAGGAGTTCTACGTTCTATCTCTAAGGTTTGTTTCCTCTTGATGTAGCCTTAAGCAGAGACTGGCGAATAACACTTTCAATGAAAGGCGTTGTTAAGCTTCCAAAAAAACTACCGTCTCCTGAAATCACAACATATATTTTTTCATCCAATCTTCATGATTCTTTCAAGTATTGATCAGTACACCAATCAAACGTGGATGCCCAAGTTTTGTTCTTCTAGGTTGTAGCATTCGTTTGCAGGAACAGTTAGAAATTATAGGTTTCACTCTGTTTTCTCCTATATTGACAGATGCAGTTAGAACTCTAAATCAAACACGGTTTGTGCTAGCTTCTTGAAACTTGACACAATAAAGTAGTTCTACGTTCTATCTCTAAGGTTTGTTTCCTCTTGTATCCTAAAGCTGGGACTGGCGAATAACACTTATTCTGAAAGGGGTTGCCAAATTTCGAACACACTAGAGTCTCCTGAAATCTCAACATATATTTTTTCATCCAATCTTCATGATACTTTCAAGTAATGAGCAGTACACCAATCACACTTGGATGCCAAAGTTTAGTTCTCCTAGATTGAAGCATTCTTTTGGAGTAACAGTTTGAATTTTTAGGTTTCACTCTGTTTTCTCCTATATGGACAAATGTAGTTCGAACTCTAAATCAAAAACGGTTTGTGCTAGCTTCTTGAAACTTTAAACAGTAAAGTAGTTCTACATTCTATTTTTATTTTTTGTTTCCTCAGGATGTAGACCTAAGCAGAGACTGACGAAAGACACATTCAATGAAAGGCGTTGTTAGGCTGCCAAAATACTACAGTCTCCTGAAATCTCAACATATTATTTTTTCGACCTTCATGATAATTTCAAGTAATGAGCAGTACACCAATAAAACGTGGATGTTCAAGTTTCGTTCTCCTAGGTTGAAGCATTCGTTTGCAGTAACAGTTTGAATTTTTAGTTTTCACTCTGTTTTCTCCTATATTGACAGATGCAGTTCGAACTCTAAATCAAACATGGATTGTGCTAGCTTCTTGAAACTTGACACAATAAAGTAGTTCTACGTTCTATCTAAAGTTTGTTTCCTCTGGATGTAGCCTTAAGCAGAGACTGGCGAATAACACTTTCAATGAAAGGCGTTGTTAAGCTTCCAAAAAACTACCGTCTCCTGAAATCTCAACATATATTTTTTTCATCCAATCTTCATGATTCTCTCAAGTATTGATCAGTACACCAATCAAACGTGGATGCCCAAGTTTGTTCTTCTAGGTTGTAGCATTCGTTTGCAGGAACATTTAGAAATTATAGTTTTCACTCTGTTTTCTCCTATATTGACAGATGCAGTTAGAACTCTAAATCAAACGCGGTTTGTGCTAGCTTCTTGAAACTTGACACAATAAAGTATTTCTACGTTCTATCTCTAAGGTTTGTTTCCTCTTGTATCCTAAAGCTGGGACTGGCGAATAACACTTATACTGAAAGGGGTTGCCAAACTTCCAACACACTAGAGTCTCCTGAAATCTCAACATATATTTTTTCATCCAATCTTCATGATACTTTCAAGTAATGATCAGTACACCAATCCCACTTGGATGCCAAAGTTTAGTTCTCCTAGATTGAAGCATTCTTTTGGAGTAACAGTTTGAATTTTTAGGTTTCACTCTGTTTTCTCCTATATTGACAAATGTAGTTCGAACTCTAAATCAAACACGGTTTGTGCTAGCTTCTTGAAACTTGAAACAGTAAAGTAGTTCTACATTCTATTTTTATTTTTTGTTTCCTCTGGATGTAGACCTAAGCAGAGACTGACGAAAGACACATTCAATGAAAGGCGTTGTTAGGCTGCCAAAATACTACAGGCTCCTGAAATCTCAACATATTTATTTTTCCGACCTTCATGATAATTTCAAGTAATGACCAGTACACCAATAAAACGTGGATGTTCAAGTTCCGTTCTCCTAGGTTGAAGCATTCGTTTGCAGTAACAGTTTAAATTTTTAGTTTTCACTCTGTTTTCTCCTATATTGACAGATGCAGTTCGAACTCTAAATCAAACATGGTTTGTGCTAGCTTCTTGAAACTTGACACAAAAAATTAGTTCTACATTCTATCTCTAAGGTTTGTTTCCTCTTGATGTAGCCTTAAGCAGAGACTGGCGAATAACACTTTCAATAGAAGGCGTTGTTAAGCTTCCAAAAAACTACCGTCTCCTGAAATCTCAACATATATTTTTTCATCCAATCTTCATGATTCTTTCAAGTATTGATCAGTACACCAATCAAACGTGGATGCCCAAGTTCTGTTCTTCTAGGTTGTAGCATTCGTTTGCAGGAACAGTTAGAAATTATAGGTTTCACTCTGTTTTCTCCTATATTGACAGATGCAGTTAGAACTCTAAATCAAACACGGTTTGTGCTAGCTTCTTGAAACTTGACACAATAAAGTAGTTCTACGTTCTATCTCTAAGGTTTGTTTCCTCTTGTATCCTAAAGCTGGGACTGGCGAATAACACTTATACTGAAAGGGGTTGCCAAACTTCCAACACACTAGAGTCTCCTGAAATCTCAACATATGTTTTTTTATCCAATCTTCATGATACTTTCAAGTAATGATCAGTACAACAATCCCAATTGGATGCCAAAGTTTAGTTCTCCTAGATTGAAGCATTCTTTTGGAGTAACAGTTTGAATTTTTAGGTTTCACTCTGTTTTCTCCTATATTGACAAATGTAGTTCGAACTCTAAATCAAACACGGTTTGTGCTAGCTTCTTGAAACTTGAAACAGTAAAGTAGTTCTACATTCTATATTTATTCTTTGTTTCCTCTGGATGTAGACCTAAGCAGAGACTGACGAAAGACACATTCAATGAAAGGCGTTGTTAGGCTGCCAAAATACTACAGTCTCCTGAAATCTCAACATATTTTTTTTTCCGACCTTCATGATAATTTCATGTAATCAGCAGTACACCAATAAAACGTGGATGTTCAAGTTTCGTACTCCTAGGTTGAAGCATTCGTTTGCAGTAACAGTTTGAATTTTTAGTTTTCACTCCGTTTTCTCCTATATTGACAGATGCAGTTCGAACTCTAAATCAAACATGGTTTGTGCTAGCTTCTTGAAACTTGACACAATAAAGTAGTTCCACGTTATATCTCTAAGGTTTGTTTCCTCTTGATGTAGCCTTAAGCAGAGACTGGCGAATAACACTTTCAATGAAAGGCGATGTTAAGCTTCCAAAAAACTTCCGTCTCCTGAAATCTCAACATATATCTTTTCATCCAATCTTCATGATTCTTTCAGATATTGATCAGTACACCAATCAAACGTGGATGCCCAAGTTTTGTTCTTCTAGGTTGTAGCATTCGTTTGCAGGAACAGTTAGAAATTATAGGTTTCACTCTGTTTTCTCCTATATTGACAGATGCAGTTAGAACTCTAAATCAAACACGGTTTGTGCTAGCTTCTTGAAACTTGACACAATAAAGTAGTTCTACGTTCTATTTTTATTTTTTGTTTTCTCAGGATGTAGACCTAAGCAGAGACTGACGAAAGACACATTCAATGAAAGGCGTTGTTAGGCTGCCAGAATATTACAGTCTCCTGAAATCTCAACATATTTTTTTTTCCGACCTTCATGATCATTTCAAGTAATGAGCAGTACACCAATAATACGTGGAATTTCAAGTTTCGTTCTCCTAGGTTGAAGCATTCGTTTGCAGTAACAGTTTGAATTTTTAGTTTTCACTCTGTTTTCTCCTATATTGACAGATGCAGTTCGAACTCTAAATCAAACATGGTTTGTGCTAGCTTCTTGAAACTTGACACAATAAAGAAGTTCTACGTTCTATCTAAAGTTTGTTTCCTCTTGATGTAGCCTTAAGCAGAGACTGGCGAATAACACTTTCAATGAAAGGCGTTGTTAAGCTTCCAAAAAACTACCGTCTCCTGAAATCTCAACATATATTTTTTTCATCCAATCTTCATGATTCTTTCAAGTATTGATCAGTACACCAATCAAACGTGGATGCCCAAGTTTGTTCTTCTAGGTAGTAGCATTCGTTTGCAGGAACAGTTAGAAATTATAGGTTTCACTCTGTTTTCTCCTATATTGACAGATCCAGTTAGAACTCTAAATCAAACACGGTTTGTGCTAGCTTCTTGAAACTTGACACAATAAAGTAGTTCTACGTTCTATCTCTAAGGTTTGTTTCCTCTTGTATCCTAAAGCTGGATCTGGCGAATAACACTTATACTGAAAGGGGTTGCCAAACTTCCAACACACTAGAGTCTCCTGAAATCTCAACATATATTTTTTCATCCAAAATTCATGATACTTTCAAGTAATGATCAGTACACCAATCCCACTTGGATGCCAAAGTTTAGTTCTCCTAGATTGAAGCATTCTTTTGGAGTAACAGTTTGAATTTTTAGGTTTCACTCTGTTTTCTCCTATATTGACAAATGTAGTTCGAACTCTAAATCAAACAGGGTTTGTGCTATTTTCTTGAAACTTGAAACATTAAAGTAGTTCTACATTCTATTTTTATTTTTTGTTTCCTCTGGATGTAGACCTAAGCAGAGACTGACGAAAGACACATTCAATGAAAGGCGTTGTTAGGCTGCCAAAATACTACAGGCTCCTGAAATCTCAACATATTTATTTTTCCGACCTTCATGATAATTTCAAGTAATGACCAGTACACCAGTAAAACGTGGATGTTCAAGTTCCGTTCTCCTAGGTTGAAGCATTCGTTTGCAGTAACAGTTTGAATTTTTAGTTTTCACTCTGTTTTCTCCTATATTGACAGATGTAGTTCAAACTCTAAATCAAACATGGTTTGTGCTAGCTTCTTGAAACTTGACACAATAAAGTAGTTCTACGTTCTATCTCTAAGGTTTGTTTCCTCTTGATGTAGCCTTAAGCAGAGACTGGCGAATAACACTTTCAATGAAAGGCGTTGTTAAGCTTCCAAAAAACTACCGTCTCCTGAAATCTCAACATATATCTTTTCATCCAATCTTCATGATTCTTTCAAGTATTGATCAGTACACCAATCAAACGTGGATGCCCAAGTTTTGTTCTTCTAGTTTGTAGCATTCGTTTGCAGGAACAGTTAGAAATTATAGGTTTCACTCTGTTTTCTCCTATATTGACAGATGCAGTTAGAACTCTAAATCAAACACGGTTTGTGCTAGCTTCTTGAAACTTGACACAGTAAAGTAGTTCTACGTTCTATCTCTAAGGTTTGTTTCCTCTTGTATCCTAAAGCTGGGACTGGCGAATAACACATATACTGAAAGGGGTTGCCAAACTTCCAACACACTAGAGTCTCCTGAAATCTCAACATATATTTTTTCATCCAATCTTCATGATACTTTCAAGTAATGATCAGTACACGAATCCCACTTGGATGCCAACGTTTAGTTCTCCTAGATTGAAGCATTCTTTTGGAGTAACAGTTTGAATTTTTAGGTTTCACTCTGTTTTCTCCTATATTGACAAATGTAGTTCGAACTCTAAATCAAACACGGTTTGTGCTAGCTTCTTGAAACTTGAAACAGTAAAGTAGTTCTACATTCTATTTTTATTTTTTGTTTCCTCTGGATGTAGACCTAAGCAGAGACTGACATAAGACACATTCAATGAAAGGCGTTGTTAGGCTGCCAAAATACTACAGTCTCCTGAAATCTCAACATATTTTTTTTTCCGACCTTCATGATAATTTCATGTAATCAGCAGTACACCAATAAAACGTGGATGTTCAAGTTTCGTACTCCTAGGTTGAAGCATTCGTTTGCAGTAACAGTTTGAATTTTTAGTTTTCACTCCGTTTTCTCCTATATTGACAGATGCAGTTCGAACTCTAAATCAAACATGGTTTGTGCTAGCTTCTTGAAACTTGACACAATAAAGTAGTTCTACGTTATATCTCTAAGGTTTGTTTCCTCTTGATGTAGCCTTAAGCAGAGACTGGCGAATAACACTTTCAATGAAAGGCGATGTTAAGCTTCCAAAAAACTTCCGTCTCCTGAAATCTCAACATATATCTTTTCATCCAATCTTCATGATTCTTTCAGATATTGATCAGTACACCAATCAAACGTGGATGCCCAAGTTTTGTTCTTCTAGGTTGTAGCATTCGTTTGCAGGAACAGTTAGAAATTATAGGTTTCACTCTGTTTTCTCCTATATTGACAGATGCAGTTAGAACTCTAAATCAAACACGGTTTGTGCTAGCTTCTTGAAACTTGACACAATAAAGTAGTTCTACGTTCTATCTCTAAGGTTTGTTTCCTCTTGTATCCTAAAGCTGGGACTGGCGAATAACACTTATACTGAAAGGGGTTGCCAAACTTCCAACACACAGGAGTCTCCTGAAATCTCAGCATATATTTTTTCATCCAATCTTCATGATACTTTCAAGTAATGATCAGTACACCAATCCCACTTGGATGCCAAAGTTTAGTTCTCCTAGATTGAAGCATTCTTTTGGAGTAACAGTTTGAATTTTTAGGTTTCACTCTGTTTTTTCCTATATTGACAAATGTAGTTCGAACTCTAAATCAAACACGGTTTGTGCTAGCTTCTTGAAACTTGAAACAGTAAAGTAGTTCTACATTCTATTTTTATTTTTTGTTTCCTCAGGATGTAGACCTAAGCAGAGACTGACGAAAGACACATTAAATGAAAGGCATTGTTAGGCTGCCAAAATACTACAGTCTCCTGAAATCTCAACATATTTTTTTTTCCGACCTTCATGATCATTTCAAGTAATGAGCAGTACACCAATAAAACGTGGATGTTCAAGTTTCTTTCTCCTAGCTTGAAGCATTCGTTTCCAGTAACAGTTTGAATTTTTAGTTTTCACTCTGTTTTCTCCTATATTGACAGATGTAGTTCAAACTCTAAATCAAACATGGTTTGTGCTAGCTTCTTGAAACTTGACACAATAAAGTAGTTCTACGTTCTATCTCTAAGGTTTGTTTCCTCTTGATGTAGCCTTAAGCAGAGACTGGCGAATAACACTTTCAATGAAAGGCGTTGTTAAGCTTCCAAAAAACTACCGTCTCCTGAAATCTCAACATATATCTTTTCATCCAATCTTCATGATTCTTTCAAGTATTGATCAGTACACCAATCAAACGTGGATGCCCAAGTTTTGTTCTTCTAGTTTGTAGCATTCGTTTGCAGGAACAGTTAGAAACTATAGGTTTCACTCTGTTTTCTCCTATATTGACAGATGCAGTTAGAACTCTAAATCAAACACGGTTTGTGCTAGCTTCTTGAAACTTGACACAGTAAAGTAGTTCTACGTTCTATCTCTAAGGTTTGTTTCCTCTTGTATCCTAAAGCTGGGACTGGCGAATAACACATATACTGAAAGGGGTTGCCAAACTTCCAACACACTAGAGTCTCCTGAAATCTCAACATATATTTTTTCATCCAATCTTCATGATACTTTCAAGTAATGATCAGTACACGAATCCCACATGGATGCCAACGTTTAGTTCTCCTAGATTGAAGCATTCTTTTGGAGTAACAGTTTGAATTTTTAGGTTTCACTCTGTTTTCTATTATATTGACAAATGTAGTTCGAACTCTAAATCAAACAGGGTTTGTGCTATTTTCTTGAAACTTGAAACAGTAAAGTAGTTCTACATTCTATTTTTATTTTTTGTTTCCTCTGGATGTAGACCTAAGCAGAGACTGACGAAAGACACATTCAATGAAAGGCGTTGTTAGGCTGCCAAAATACTACAGGCTCCTGAAATCTCAACATATTTATTTTTCCGACCTTCATGATAATTTCAAGTAATGACCAGTACACCAATAAAACGTGGATGTTCAAGTTCCCTTCTCCTAGGTTGAAGCATTCGTTTGCAGTAACAGTTTGAATTTTTAGTTTTCATGCTGTTTTCTCCTATATTGACAGATGCAGTTCGAACTCTAAAAAACATGGTTTGTGCTAGCTTCTTGAAACTTGACACAAAAAAGTAGTTCTACATTCTATCTCTACGGTTTGTTTCCTCTTGATGTAGCCTTAAGCAGAGACTGGCGAATAACACTTTCAATAGAAGGCGTTGTTAAGCTTCCAAAAAACTACCGTCTCCTGAAATCTCAACATATATTTTTTCATCCAATCTTCATGATTCTTTCAAGTATTGATCAGTACACCAATCAAACGTGGATGCCCAAGTTCTGTTCTTCTAGGTTGTAGCATTCGTTTGCAGGAACAGTTAGAAATTATAGGTTTCACTCTGTTTTCTCCTATATTGACAGATGCAGTTAGAACTCTAAATCAAACACGGTTTGTGCTAGCTTCTCGAAACTTGACACAATAAAGTAGTTCTACGTTCTATCTCTAAGGTTTGTTTCCTCTTGTATCCTAAAGCTGGGACTGGCGAATAACACTTATACTGAAAGGGGTTGCCAAACTTCCAACACACTAGAGTCTCCTGAAATCTCAACATATGTTTTTTTATCCAATCTTCATGATACTTTCAAGTAATGATCAGTACAACAATCCCAATTGGATGCCAAAGTTTAGTTCTCCTAGATTGAAGCATTCTTTTGGAGTAACAGTTTGAATTTTTAGGTTTCACTCTGTTTTCTCCTATATTGACAAATGTAGTTCGAACTCTAAATCAAACACGGTTTGTGCTAGCTTCTTGAAACTTGAAACAGTAAAGTAGTTCTACATTCTATATTTATTCTTTGTTTCCTCTGGATGTAGACCTAAGCAGAGACTGACGAAAGACACATTCAATGAAAGGCGTTGTTAGGCTGCCAAAATACTACAGTCTCCTGAAATCTCAACATATTTTTTTTTCCGACCTTCATGATAATTTCATGTAATCAGCAGTACACCAATAAAACGTGGATGTTCAAGTTTCGTACTCCTAGGTTGAAGCATTCGTTTGCAGTAACAGTTTGAATTTTTAGTTTTCACTCCGTTTTCTCCTATATTGACAGATGCAGTTCGAACTCTAAATCAAACATGGTTTGTGCTAGCTTCTTGAAACTTGACACAATAAAGTAGTTCCACGTTATATCTCTAAGGTTTGTTTCCTCTTGATGTAGCCTTAAGCAGAGACTGGCGAATAACACTTTCAATGAAAGGCGATGTTAAGCTTCCAAAAAACTTCCGTCTCCTGAAATCTCAACATATATCTTTTCATCCAATCTTCATGATTCTTTCAGATATTGATCAGTACACCAATCAAACGTGGATGCCCAAGTTTTGTTCTTCTAGGTTGTAGCATTCGTTTGCAGGAACAGTTAGAAATTATAGGTTTCACTCTGTTTTCTCCTATATTGACAGATGCAGTTAGAACTCTAAATCAAACACGGTTTGTGCTAGCTTCTTGAAACTTGACACAATAAAGTAGTTCAACGTTCTATTTTTATTTTTTGTTTTCTCAGGATGTAGACCTAAGCAGAGACTGACGAAAGACACATTCAATGAAAGGCGTTGTTAGGCTGCCAGAATATTACAGTCTCCTGAAATCTCAACATATTTTTTTTTCCGACCTTCATGATCATTTCAAGTAATGAGCAGTACACCAATAATACGTGGATGTTCAAGTTTCGTTCTCCTAGGTTGAAGCATTCGTTTGCAGTAACAGTTTGAATTTTTAGTTTTCACTCTGTTTTCTCCTATATTGACAGATGCAGTTCGAACTCTAAATCAAACATGGTTTGTGCTAGCTTCTTGAAACTTGACACAATAAAGAAGTTCTACGTTCTATCTAAAGTTTGTTTCCTCTTGATGTAGCCTTAAGCAGAGACTGGCGAATAACACTTTCAATGAAAGGCGTTGTTAAGCTTCCAAAAAACTACCGTCTCCTGAAATCTCAACATATATTTTTTTCATCCAATCTTCATGATTCTTTCAAGTATTGATCAGTACACCAATCAAACGTGGATGCCCAAGTTTGTTCTTCTAGGTAGTAGCATTCGTTTGCAGGAACAGTTAGAAATTATAGGTTTCACTCTGTTTTCTCCTATATTGACAGATCCAGTTAGAACTCTAAATCAAACACGGTTTGTGCTAGCTTCTTGAAACTTGACACAATAAAGTAGTTCTACGTTCTATCTCTAAGGTTTGTTTCCTCTTGTATCCTAAAGCTGGAACTGGCGAATAACACTTATACTGAAAGGGGTTGCCAAACTTCCAACACACTAGAGTCTCCTGAAATCTCAACATATATTTTTTCATCCAAAATTCATGATACTTTCAAGTAATGATCAGTACACCAATCCCACTTGGATGCCAAAGTTTAGTTCTCCTAGATTGAAGCATTCTTTTGGAGTAACAGTTTGAATTTTTAGGTTTCACTCTGTTTTCTCCTATATTGACAAATGTAGTTCGAACTCTAAATCAAACAGGGTTTGTGCTATTTTCTTGAAACTTGAAACATTAAAGTAGTTCTACATTCTATTTTTATTTTTTGTTTCCTCTGGATGTAGACCTAAGCAGAGACTGACGAAAGACACATTCAATGAAAGGCGTTGTTAGGCTGCCAAAATACTACAGGCTCCTGAAATCTCAACATATTTATTTTTCCGACCTTCATGATAATTTCAAGTAATGACCAGTACACCAGTAAAACGTGGATGTTCAAGTTCCGTTCTCCTAGGTTGAAGCATTCGTTTGCAGTAACAGTTTGAATTTTTAGTTTTCACTCTGTTTTCTCCTATATTGACAGATGTAGTTCAAACTCTAAATCAAACATGGTTTGTGCTAGCTTCTTGAAACTTGACACAATAAAGTAGTTCTACGTTCTATCTCTAAGGTTTGTTTCCTCTTGATGTAGCCTTAAGCAGAGACTGGCGAATAACACTTTCAATGAAAGGCGTTGTTAAGCTTCCAAAAAACTACCGTCTCCTGAAATCTCAACATATATCTTTTCATCCAATCTTCATGATTCTTTCAAGTATTGATCAGTACACCAATCAAACGTGGATGCCCAAGTTTTGTTCTTCTAGTTTGTAGCATTCGTTTGCAGGAACAGTTAGAAATTATAGGTTTCACTCTGTTTTCTCCTATATTGACAGATGCAGTTAGAACTCTAAATCAAACACGGTTTGTGCTAGCTTCTTGAAACTTGACACAGTAAAGTAGTTCTACGTTCTATCTCTAAGGTTTGTTTCCTCTTGTATCCTAAAGCTGGGACTGGCGAATAACACATATACTGAAAGGGGTTGCCAAACTTCCAACACACTAGAGTCTCCTGAAATCTCAACATATATTTTTTCATCCAATCTTCATGATACTTTCAAGTAATGATCAGTACACGAATCCCACTTGGATGCCAACGTTTAGTTCTCCTAGATTGAAGCATTCTTTTGGAGTAACAGTTTGAATTTTTAGGTTTCACTCTGTTTTCTCCTATATTGACAAATGTAGTTCGAACTCTAAATCAAACACGGTTTGTGCTAGCTTCTTGAAACTTGAAACAGTAAAGTAGTTCTACATTCTATTTTTATTTTTTGTTTCCTCTGGATGTAGACCTAAGCAGAGACTGACATAAGACACATTCAATGAAAGGCGTTGTTAGGCTGCCAAAATACTACAGTCTCCTGAAATCTCAACATATTTTTTTTTCCGACCTTCATGATAATTTCATGTAATCAGCAGTACACCAATAAAACGTGGATGTTCAAGTTTCGTACTCCTAGGTTGAAGCATTCGTTTGCAGTAACAGTTTGAATTTTTAGTTTTCACTCCGTTTTCTCCTATATTGACAGATGCAGTTCGAACTCTAAATCAAACATGGTTTGTGCTAGCTTCTTGAAACTTGACACAATAAAGTAGTTCTACGTTATATCTCTAAGGTTTGTTTCCTCTTGATGTAGCCTTAAGCAGAGACTGGCGAATAACACTTTCAATGAAAGGCGATGTTAAGCTTCCAAAAAACTTCCGTCTCCTGAAATCTCAACATATATCTTTTCATCCAATCTTCATGATTCTTTCAGATATTGATCAGTACACCAATCAAACGTGGATGCCCAAGTTTTGTTCTTCTAGGTTGTAGCATTCGTTTGCAGGAACAGTTAGAAATTATAGGTTTCACTCTGTTTTCTCCTATATTGACAGATGCAGTTAGAACTCTAAATCAAACACGGTTTGTGCTAGCTTCTTGAAACTTGACACAATAAAGTAGTTCTACGTTCTATCTCTAAGGTTTGTTTCCTCTTGTATCCTAAAGCTGGGACTGGCGAATAACACTTATACTGAAAGGGGTTGCCAAACTTCCAACACACAGGAGTCTCCTGAAATCTCAGCATATATTTTTTCATCCAATCTTCATGATACTTTCAAGTAATGATCAGTACACCAATCCCACTTGGATGCCAAAGTTTAGTTCTCCTAGATTGAAGCATTCTTTTGGAGTAACAGTTTGAATTTTTAGGTTTCACTCTGTTTTTTCCTATATTGACAAATGTAGTTCGAACTCTAAATCAAACACGGTTTGTGCTAGCTTCTTGAAACTTGAAACAGTAAAGTAGTTCTACATTCTATTTTTATTTTTTGTTTCCTCAGGATGTAGACCTAAGCAGAGACTGACGAAAGACACATTAAATGAAAGGCATTGTTAGGCTGCCAAAATACTACAGTCTCCTGAAATCTCAACATATTTTTTTTTCCGACCTTCATGATCATTTCAAGTAATGAGCAGTACACCAATAAAACGTGGATGTTCAAGTTTCTTTCTCCTAGCTTGAAGCATTCGTTTCCAGTAACAGTTTGAATTTTTAGTTTTCACTCTGTTTTCTCCTATATTGACAGATGTAGTTCAAACTCTAAATCAAACATGGTTTGTGCTAGCTTCTTGAAACTTGACACAATAAAGTAGTTCTACGTTCTATCTCTAAGGTTTGTTTCCTCTTGATGTAGCCTTAAGCAGAGACTGGCGAATAACACTTTCAATGAAAGGCGTTGTTAAGCTTCCAAAAAACTACCGTCTCCTGAAATCTCAACATATATCTTTTCATCCAATCTTCATGATTCTTTCAAGTATTGATCAGTACACCAATCAAACGTGGATGCCCAAGTTTTGTTCTTCTAGTTTGTAGCATTCGTTTGCAGGAACAGTTAGAAATTATAGGTTTCACTCTGTTTTCTCCTATATTGACAGATGCAGTTAGAACTCTAAATCAAACACGGTTTGTGCTAGCTTCTTGAAACTTGACACAGTAAAGTAGTTCTACGTTCTATCTCTAAGGTTTGTTTCCTCTTGTATCCTAAAGCTGGGACTGGCGAATAACACATATACTGAAAGGGGTTGCCAAACTTCCAACACACTAGAGTCTCCTGAAATCTCAACATATATTTTTTCATCCAATCTTCATGATACTTTCAAGTAATGATCAGTACACGAATCCCACATGGATGCCAACGTTTAGTTCTCCTAGATTGAAGCATTCTTTTGGAGTAACAGTTTGAATTTTTAGGTTTCACTCTGTTTTCTATTATATTGACAAATGTAGTTCGAACTCTAAATCAAACAGGGTTTGTGCTATTTTCTTGAAACTTGAAACAGTAAAGTAGTTCTACATTCTATTTTTATTTTTTGTTTCCTCTGGATGTAGACCTAAGCAGAGACTGACGAAAGACACATTCAATGAAAGGCGTTGTTAGGCTGCCAAAATACTACAGGCTCCTGAAATCTCAACATATTTATTTTTCCGACCTTCATGATAATTTCAAGTAATGACCAGTACACCAATAAAACGTGGATGTTCAAGTTCCCTTCTCCTAGGTTGAAGCATTCGTTTGCAGTAACAGTTTGAATTTTTAGTTTTCATGCTGTTTTCTCCTATATTGACAGATGCAGTTCGAACTCTAAAAAACATGGTTTGTGCTAGCTTCTTGAAACTTGACACAAAAAAGTAGTTCTACATTCTATCTCTACGGTTTGTTTCCTCTTGATGTAGCCTTAAGCAGAGACTGGCGAATAACACTTTCAATAGAAGGCGTTGTTAAGCTTCCAAAAAACTACCGTCTCCTGAAATCTCAACATATATTTTTTCATCCAATCTTCATGATTCTTTCAAGTATTGATCAGTACACCAATCAAACGTGGATGCCCAAGTTCTGTTCTTCTAGGTTGTAGCATTCGTTTGCAGGAACAGTTAGAAATTATAGGTTTCACTCTGTTTTCTCCTATATTGACAGATGCAGTTAGAACTCTAAATCAAACACGGTTTGTGCTAGCTTCTCGAAACTTGACACAATAAAGTAGTTCTACGTTCTATCTCTAAGGTTTGTTTCCTCTTGTATCCTAAAGCTGGGACTGGCGAATAACACTTATACTGAAAGGGGTTGCCAAACTTCCAACACACTAGAGTCTCCTGAAATCTCAACATATGTTTTTTTATCCAATCTTCATGATACTTTCAAGTAATGATCAGTACAACAATCCCAATTGGATGCCAAAGTTTAGTTCTCCTAGATTGAAGCATTCTTTTGGAGTAACAGTTTGAATTTTTAGGTTTCACTCTGTTTTCTCCTATATTGACAAATGTAGTTCGAACTCTAAATCAAACACGGTTTGTGCTAGCTTCTTGAAACTTGAAACAGTAAAGTAGTTCTACATTCTATATTTATTCTTTGTTTCCTCTGGATGTAGACCTAAGCAGAGACTGACGAAAGACACATTCAATGAAAGGCGTTGTTAGGCTGCCAAAATACTACAGTCTCCTGAAATCTCAACATATTTTTTTTTCCGACCTTCATGATAATTTCATGTAATCAGCAGTACACCAATAAAACGTGGATGTTCAAGTTTCGTACTCCTAGGTTGAAGCATTCGTTTGCAGTAACAGTTTGAATTTTTAGTTTTCACTCCGTTTTCTCCTATATTGACAGATGCAGTTCGAACTCTAAATCAAACATGGTTTGTGCTAGCTTCTTGAAACTTGACACAATAAAGTAGTTCCACGTTATATCTCTAAGGTTTGTTTCCTCTTGATGTAGCCTTAAGCAGAGACTGGCGAATAACACTTTCAATGAAAGGCGATGTTAAGCTTCCAAAAAACTTCCGTCTCCTGAAATCTCAACATATATCTTTTCATCCAATCTTCATGATTCTTTCAGATATTGATCAGTACACCAATCAAACGTGGATGCCCAAGTTTTGTTCTTCTAGGTTGTAGCATTCGTTTGCAGGAACAGTTAGAAATTATAGGTTTCACTCTGTTTTCTCCTATATTGACAGATGCAGTTAGAACTCTAAATCAAACACGGTTTGTGCTAGCTTCTTGAAACTTGACACAATAAAGTAGTTCAACGTTCTATTTTTATTTTTTGTTTTCTCAGGATGTAGACCTAAGCAGAGACTGACGAAAGACACATTCAATGAAAGGCGTTGTTAGGCTGCCAGAATATTACAGTCTCCTGAAATCTCAACATATTTTTTTTTCCGACCTTCATGATCATTTCAAGTAATGAGCAGTACACCAATAATACGTGGATGTTCAAGTTTCGTTCTCCTAGGTTGAAGCATTCGTTTGCAGTAACAGTTTGAATTTTTAGTTTTCACTCTGTTTTCTCCTATATTGACAGATGCAGTTCGAACTCTAAATCAAACATGGTTTGTGCTAGCTTCTTGAAACTTGACACAATAAAGAAGTTCTACGTTCTATCTAAAGTTTGTTTCCTCTTGATGTAGCCTTAAGCAGAGACTGGCGAATAACACTTTCAATGAAAGGCGTTGTTAAGCTTCCAAAAAACTACCGTCTCCTGAAATCTCAACATATATTTTTTTCATCCAATCTTCATGATTCTTTCAAGTATTGATCAGTACACCAATCAAACGTGGATGCCCAAGTTTGTTCTTCTAGGTAGTAGCATTCGTTTGCAGGAACAGTTAGAAATTATAGGTTTCACTCTGTTTTCTCCTATATTGACAGATCCAGTTAGAACTCTAAATCAAACACGGTTTGTGCTAGCTTCTTGAAACTTGACACAATAAAGTAGTTCTACGTTCTATCTCTAAGGTTTGTTTCCTCTTGTATCCTAAAGCTGGAACTGGCGAATAACACTTATACTGAAAGGGGTTGCCAAACTTCCAACACACTAGAGTCTCCTGAAATCTCAACATATATTTTTTCATCCAAAATTCATGATACTTTCAAGTAATGATCAGTACACCAATCCCACTTGGATGCCAAAGTTTAGTTCTCCTAGATTGAAGCATTCTTTTGGAGTAACAGTTTGAATTTTTAGGTTTCACTCTGTTTTCTCCTATATTGACAAATGTAGTTCGAACTCTAAATCAAACAGGGTTTGTGCTATTTTCTTGAAACTTGAAACATTAAAGTAGTTCTACATTCTATTTTTATTTTTTGTTTCCTCTGGATGTAGACCTAAGCAGAGACTGACGAAAGACACATTCAATGAAAGGCGTTGTTAGGCTGCCAAAATACTACAGGCTCCTGAAATCTCAACATATTTATTTTTCCGACCTTCATGATAATTTCAAGTAATGACCAGTACACCAGTAAAACGTGGATGTTCAAGTTCCGTTCTCCTAGGTTGAAGCATTCGTTTGCAGTAACAGTTTGAATTTTTAGTTTTCACTCTGTTTTCTCCTATATTGACAGATGTAGTTCAAACTCTAAATCAAACATGGTTTGTGCTAGCTTCTTGAAACTTGACACAATAAAGTAGTTCTACGTTCTATCTCTAAGGTTTGTTTCCTCTTGATGTAGCCTTAAGCAGAGACTGGCGAATAACACTTTCAATGAAAGGCGTTGTTAAGCTTCCAAAAAACTACCGTCTCCTGAAATCTCAACATATATCTTTTCATCCAATCTTCATGATTCTTTCAAGTATTGATCAGTACACCAATCAAACGTGGATGCCCAAGTTTTGTTCTTCTAGTTTGTAGCATTCGTTTGCAGGAACAGTTAGAAATTATAGGTTTCACTCTGTTTTCTCCTATATTGACAGATGCAGTTAGAACTCTAAATCAAACACGGTTTGTGCTAGCTTCTTGAAACTTGACACAGTAAAGTAGTTCTACGTTCTATCTCTAAGGTTTGTTTCCTCTTGTATCCTAAAGCTGGGACTGGCGAATAACACATATACTGAAAGGGGTTGCCAAACTTCCAACACACTAGAGTCTCCTGAAATCTCAACATATATTTTTTCATCCAATCTTCATGATACTTTCAAGTAATGATCAGTACACGAATCCCACTTGGATGCCAACGTTTAGTTCTCCTAGATTGAAGCATTCTTTTGGAGTAACAGTTTGAATTTTTAGGTTTCACTCTGTTTTCTCCTATATTGACAAATGTAGTTCGAACTCTAAATCAAACACGGTTTGTGCTAGCTTCTTGAAACTTGAAACAGTAAAGTAGTTCTACATTCTATTTTTATTTTTTGTTTCCTCTGGATGTAGACCTAAGCAGAGACTGACATAAGACACATTCAATGAAAGGCGTTGTTAGGCTGCCAAAATACTACAGTCTCCTGAAATCTCAACATATTTTTTTTTCCGACCTTCATGATAATTTCATGTAATCAGCAGTACACCAATAAAACGTGGATGTTCAAGTTTCGTACTCCTAGGTTGAAGCATTCGTTTGCAGTAACAGTTTGAATTTTTAGTTTTCACTCCGTTTTCTCCTATATTGACAGATGCAGTTCGAACTCTAAATCAAACATGGTTTGTGCTAGCTTCTTGAAACTTGACACAATAAAGTAGTTCTACGTTATATCTCTAAGGTTTGTTTCCTCTTGATGTAGCCTTAAGCAGAGACTGGCGAATAACACTTTCAATGAAAGGCGATGTTAAGCTTCCAAAAAACTTCCGTCTCCTGAAATCTCAACATATATCTTTTCATCCAATCTTCATGATTCTTTCAGATATTGATCAGTACACCAATCAAACGTGGATGCCCAAGTTTTGTTCTTCTAGGTTGTAGCATTCGTTTGCAGGAACAGTTAGAAATTATAGGTTTCACTCTGTTTTCTCCTATATTGACAGATGCAGTTAGAACTCTAAATCAAACACGGTTTGTGCTAGCTTCTTGAAACTTGACACAATAAAGTAGTTCTACGTTCTATCTCTAAGGTTTGTTTCCTCTTGTATCCTAAAGCTGGGACTGGCGAATAACACTTATACTGAAAGGGGTTGCCAAACTTCCAACACACAGGAGTCTCCTGAAATCTCAGCATATATTTTTTCATCCAATCTTCATGATACTTTCAAGTAATGATCAGTACACCAATCCCACTTGGATGCCAAAGTTTAGTTCTCCTAGATTGAAGCATTCTTTTGGAGTAACAGTTTGAATTTTTAGGTTTCACTCTGTTTTTTCCTATATTGACAAATGTAGTTCGAACTCTAAATCAAACACGGTTTGTGCTAGCTTCTTGAAACTTGAAACAGTAAAGTAGTTCTACATTCTATTTTTATTTTTTGTTTCCTCAGGATGTAGACCTAAGCAGAGACTGACGAAAGACACATTAAATGAAAGGCATTGTTAGGCTGCCAAAATACTACAGTCTCCTGAAATCTCAACATATTTTTTTTTCCGACCTTCATGATCATTTCAAGTAATGAGCAGTACACCAATAAAACGTGGATGTTCAAGTTTCTTTCTCCTAGCTTGAAGCATTCGTTTCCAGTAACAGTTTGAATTTTTAGTTTTCACTCTGTTTTCTCCTATATTGACAGATGTAGTTCAAACTCTAAATCAAACATGGTTTGTGCTAGCTTCTTGAAACTTGACACAATAAAGTAGTTCTACGTTCTATCTCTAAGGTTTGTTTCCTCTTGATGTAGCCTTAAGCAGAGACTGGCGAATAACACTTTCAATGAAAGGCGTTGTTAAGCTTCCAAAAAACTACCGTCTCCTGAAATCTCAACATATATCTTTTCATCCAATCTTCATGATTCTTTCAAGTATTGATCAGTACACCAATCAAACGTGGATGCCCAAGTTTTGTTCTTCTAGTTTGTAGCATTCGTTTGCAGGAACAGTTAGAAATTATAGGTTTCACTCTGTTTTCTCCTATATTGACAGATGCAGTTAGAACTCTAAATCAAACACGGTTTGTGCTAGCTTCTTGAAACTTGACACAGTAAAGTAGTTCTACGTTCTATCTCTAAGGTTTGTTTCCTCTTGTATCCTAAAGCTGGGACTGGCGAATAACACATATACTGAAAGGGGTTGCCAAACTTCCAACACACTACAGTCTCCTGAAATCTCAACATATATTTTTTCATCCAATCTTCATGATACTTTCAAGTAATGATCAGTACACGAATCCCACATGGATGCCAACGTTTAGTTCTCCTAGATTGAAGCATTCTTTTGGAGTAACAGTTTGAATTTTTAGGTTTCACTCTGTTTTCTATTATATTGACAAATGTAGTTCGAACTCTAAATCAAACAGGGTTTGTGCTATTTTCTTGAAACTTGAAACAGTAAAGTAGTTCTACATTCTATTTTTATTTTTTGTTTCCTCTGGATGTAGACCTAAGCAGAGACTGACGAAAGACACATTCAATGAAAGGCGTTGTTAGGCTGCCAAAATACTACAGGCTCCTGAAATCTCAACATATTTATTTTTCCGACCTTCATGATAATTTCAAGTAATGACCAGTACACCAATAAAACGTGGATGTTCAAGTTCCCTTCTCCTAGGTTGAAGCATTCGTTTGCAGTAACAGTTTGAATTTTTAGTTTTCATGCTGTTTTCTCCTATATTGACAGATGCAGTTCGAACTCTAAAAAACATGGTTTGTGCTAGCTTCTTGAAACTTGACACAAAAAAGTAGTTCTACATTCTATCTCTACGGTTTGTTTCCTCTTGATGTAGCCTTAAGCAGAGACTGGCGAATAACACTTTCAATAGAAGGCGTTGTTAAGCTTCCAAAAAACTACCGTCTCCTGAAATCTCAACATATATTTTTTCATCCAATCTTCATGATTCTTTCAAGTATTGATCAGTACACCAATCAAACGTGGATGCCCAAGTTCTGTTCTTCTAGGTTGTAGCATTCGTTTGCAGGAACAGTTAGAAATTATAGGTTTCACTCTGTTTTCTCCTATATTGACAGATGCAGTTAGAACTCTAAATCAAACACGGTTTGTGCTAGCTTCTCGAAACTTGACACAATAAAGTAGTTCTACGTTCTATCTCTAAGGTTTGTTTCCTCTTGTATCCTAAAGCTGGGACTGGCGAATAACACTTATACTGAAAGGGGTTGCCAAACTTCCAACACACTAGAGTCTCCTGAAATCTCAACATATGTTTTTTTATCCAATCTTCATGATACTTTCAAGTAATGATCAGTACAACAATCCCAATTGGATGCCAAAGTTTAGTTCTCCTAGATTGAAGCATTCTTTTGGAGTAACAGTTTGAATTTTTAGGTTTCACTCTGTTTTCTCCTATATTGACAAATGTAGTTCGAACTCTAAATCAAACACGGTTTGTGCTAGCTTCTTGAAACTTGAAACAGTAAAGTAGTTCTACATTCTATATTTATTCTTTGTTTCCTCTGGATGTAGACCTAAGCAGAGACTGACGAAAGACACATTCAATGAAAGGCGTTGTTAGGCTGCCAAAATACTACAGTCTCCTGAAATCTCAACATATTTTTTTTTCCGACCTTCATGATAATTTCATGTAATCAGCAGTACACCAATAAAACGTGGATGTTCAAGTTTCGTACTCCTAGGTTGAAGCATTCGTTTGCAGTAACAGTTTGAATTTTTAGTTTTCACTCTGTTTTCTCCTATATTGACAGATGCAGTTCGAACTCTAAATCAAACATGGTTTGTGCTAGCTTCTTGAAACTTGACACAATAAAGTAGTTCCACGTTATATCTCTAAGGTTTGTTTCCTCTTGATGTAGCCTTAAGCAGAGACTGGCGAATAACACTTTCAATGAAAGGCGATGTTAAGCTTCCAAAAAACTTCCGTCTCCTGAAATCTCAACATATATCTTTTCATCCAATCTTCATGATTCTTTCAGATATTGATCAGTACACCAATCAAACGTGGATGCCCAAGTTTTGTTCTTCTAGGTTGTAGCATTCGTTTGCAGGAACAGTTAGAAATTATAGGTTTCACTCTGTTTTCTCCTATATTGACAGATGCAGTTAGAACTCTAAATCAAACACGGTTTGTGCTAGCTTCTTGAAACTTGACACAATAAAGTAGTTCTACGTTCTATCTCTAAGGTTTGTTTCCTCTTGTATCCTAAAGCTGGGACTGGCGAATAACACTTATACTGAAAGGGGTTGCCAAACTTCCAACACACAGGAGTCTCCTGAAATCTCAGCATATATTTTTTCATCCAATCTTCATGATACTTTCAAGTAATGATCAGTACACCAATCCCACTTGGATGCCAAAGTTTAGTTCTCCTAGATTGAAGCATTCTTTTGGAGTAACAGTTTGAATTTCTAGGTTTCACTCTGTTTTTTCCTATATTGACAAATGTAGTTCGAACTCTAAATCAAACACGGTTTGTGCTAGCTTCTTGAAACTTGAAACAGTAAAGTAGTTCTACATTCTATTTTTATTTTTTGTTTCCTCAGGATGTAGACCTAAGCAGAGACTGACGAAAGACACATTAAATGAAAGGCATTGTTAGGCTGCCAAAATACTACAGTCTCCTGAAATCTCAACATATTTTTTTTTCCGACCTTCATGATCATTTCAAGTAATGAGCAGTACACCAATAAAACGTGGATGTTCAAGTTTCTTTCTCCTAGCTTGAAGCATTCGTTTGCAGTAACAGTTTGAATTTTTAGTTTTCACTCTGTTTTCTCCTATATTGACAGATGTAGTTCAAACTCTAAATCAAACATGGTTTGTGCTAGCTTCTTGAAACTTGACACAATAAAGTAGTTCTACGTTCTATCTCTAAGGTTTGTTTCCTCTTGATGTAGCCTTAAGCAGAGACTGGCGAATAACACTTTCAATGAAAGGCGTTGTTAAGCTTCCAAAAAACTACCGTCTCCTGAAATCTCAACATATATCTTTTCATCCAATCTTCATGATTCTTTCAAGTATTGATCAGTACACCAATCAAACGTGGATGCCCAAGTTTTGTTCTTCTAGTTTGTAGCATTCGTTTGCAGGAACAGTTAGAAATTATAGGTTTCACTCTGTTTTCTCCTATATTGACAGATGCAGTTAGAACTCTAAATCAAACACGGTTTGTGCTAGCTTCTTGAAACTTGACACAGTAAAGTAGTTCTACGTTCTATCTCTAAGGTTTGTTTCCTCTTGTATCCTAAAGCTGGGACTGGCGAATAACACATATACTGAAAGGGGTTGCCAAACTTCCAACACACTAGAGTCTCCTGAAATCTCAACATATATTTTTTCATCCAATCTTCATGATACTTTCAAGTAATGATCAGTACACGAATCCCACTTGGATGCCAACGTTTAGTACTCCTAGATTGAAGCATTCTTTTGGAGTAACAGTTTGAATTTTTAGGTTTCACTCTGTTTTCTCCTATATTGACAAATGTAGTTCGAACTCTAAATCAAACACGGTTTGTGCTAGCTTCTTGAAACTTGAAACAGTAAAGTAGTTCTACATTCTATTTTTATTTTTTGTTTCCTCTGGATGTAGACCTAAGCAGAGACTGACATAAGACACATTCAATGAAAGGCGTTGTTAGGCTGCCAAAATACTACAGTCTCCTGAAATCTCAACATATTTTTTTTTTCCGACCTTCATGATAATTTCATGTAATCAGCAGTACACCAATAAAACGTGGATGTTCAAGTTTCGTACTCCTAGGTTGAAGCATTCGTTTGCAGTAACAGTTTGAATTTTTAGTTTTCACTCCGTTTTCTCCTATATTGACAGATGCAGTTCGAACTCTAAATCAAACATGGTTTGTGCTAGCTTCTTGAAACTTGACACAATAAAGTAGTTCTACGTTATATCTCTAAGGTTTGTTTCCTCTTGATGTAGCCTTAAGCAGAGACTGGCGAATAACACTTTCAATGAAAGGCGTTTTTAAGCTTCCAAAAACTACTGTCTCCTGAAATCTCAACATATATTTTTTCATCCAATCTTCATGATTCTTTCAAGTATTGATCAGTACACCAATCAAACGTGGATGCCCAAGTTTTGTTCTTCTAGGTTGCAGCATTCGTTTGCAGGAACAGTTAGAAATTATAGGTTTCACTCTGTTTTCTCCTATATTGACAGATGCAGTTAGAACTCTAAATCAAACACGGTTTGTGCTAGCTTCTTGAAACTTGACACAATAAAGTAGTTCTACGTTCTATCTCTAAAGTTTGTTTCCTCTTGTATCCTAAAGCTGGGACTGGCGAATAACACTTTTACTGAAAGGGGTTGCCGAACTTCCAACACACTAGAGTCTCCTGAAATCTCAACATATATTTTTTCATCCAATCTTCATGATACTTTCAAGTAATGATCAGTACACCAATCCCACTTGGATGCCAAAGTTTAGTTCTCCTAGATTGAAGCATTCTTTTGGAGTAACAGTTTGAATTTTTAGGTCTCACTCTGTTTTCTCCTAATTTGACAAATGTAGTTTGAACTCTAAATCAAACACGGTTTGTGCTAGCTTCTTGAAACTTGAAACAGTAAAGTAGTTCTACATTCTATTTTTACTTTTTGTTTCCTCTGGATGTAGACCTAAGCAGATACTCACGAAAGACACATTCAATGAAAGGCGTTGTTAGGCTGCCAAAATACTACAGTCTCCTGAAATCTCAACATATTTTTTTTTCCGACCTTAAGGATCATTTCAAGTAATGAGCAGTACACCAATAAAACGTGGATGTTCAAGTTTCGTTCTCCTAGGTTGAAGCATTCGTTTGCAGTAACAGTTTTAATTTTTAGTTTTCACTATGTTTTCTCCTATATTGACAGATGCAGTTCGAACTCTAAATCAAACATAATTTGTGCTAGCTTCTTGAAACTTGACACAATAAAGTAGTTCTACGCTCTATCTCTAAGGTTTGTTTCCTCTTGATGTAGCCTTAAGCAGAGACTGGCGAATAACACTTTCAATGAAAGGCGTTGTAAAGCTTTCAAAAAACTACCGTCTCCTGAAATCTCAATATATATCTTTTCATCTAATCTTCATGATTCTTTAAAGTATTGATCAGTACACCAATCAAACGTGGATGCCCAAGTTTTGTTCTCCTAGGTTGTTTCATTCGTTTGCAGGAACAGTTAGAAATTATAGGTTTCACTCTGTTTTCTCCTATATTGACAAATGTAGTTCGAACTCTAAATCAAACACGGTTTGTGCTAGCTTCTTGAAACTTGAAACAGTAAAGTAGTTCTACATTCTATTTTTATTTTTTGTTTCCTCTGGATGTAGACCTAAGCAGAGACTGACAAAAGACACATTCAATGAAAGGCGTTGTTAGGCTGCCAAAATACTACAGTCTCCTGAAATCTCAACATATTTTTTTTTCCGACCTTCATGATAATTTCATGTAATCAGCAGTACACCAATAAAACGTGGAATTTCAAGTTTCGTTCTCCTAGCTTGAAGCATTCGGTTGCAGTAACAGATTGAATTTTTAGTTTTCATTCGGTTTTCTCCTATATTGACAGATGCAGTTCGAACTCTAAATCAAACATGGTTTGTGCTAGCTTCTTGAAACTTGACACAATCAAGTAGTTCTACGTTCTATCTCTAAGGTTTGTTTTCTCTTGATGTAGCCTTAAGCAGAGACTGGCGAATAACACTTTCAATGAAAGGCGTTGTTAAGCTTCCAAAAATCTATTGTCTCCTGAAATCTCAACATATATTTTTTCATCCAAACTTCATGATTCTTTCAAGTATTGGTCAGTACACCAATCAAACGTGGATGCCCAAGTTTTGTTCTTCTAGGTTGAAGCATTCGTTTGCAGGAACAGTTAGAAATTATAGGTTTCACTCTGTTTTCTCCTATATTGACAGATGCAGTTAGAACTCTAAATCAAACACGGTTTGTGCTAGCTCTTGAAACTTGACACAGTAAAGTAGTTCTACGTTCTATCTCTAAGGTTTGTTTCCTCTTGTATCCTAAAGCTGGGACTGGCGAATAACACATATACTGAAAGGGGTTGCCAAACTTCCAACACACTAGAGTCTCCTGAAATCTCAACATATATTTTTTCATCCAATCTTCATGATACTTTCAAGTAATGATCAGTACACGAATCCCACTTGGATGCCAACGTTTAGTTCTCCTAGATTGAAGCATTCTTTTGGAGTAACAGTTTGAATTTTTAGGTTTCACTCTGTTTTCTCCTATATTGACAAATGTAGTTCGAACTCTAAATCAAACACGGTTTGTGCTAGCTTCTTGAAACTTGAAACAGTAAAGTAGTTCTACATTCTATTTTTATTTTTTGTTTCCTCTGGATGTAGACCTAAGCAGAGACTGACGAAAGACACATTCAATGAAAGGCGTTGTTAGGCTGCCAAAATACTACAGTCTCCTGAAATCTCAACATATATATTTTTCCGACCTTCATGATCATTTCAAGTAATGAGCAGTACACCAATAAAAGGTGGATGTTCAAGTTTCGTTCTCCTAGCTTGAAGCATTCGTTTGCAGTAACAGTTTGAATTTTTAGTTTTCACTCTTTTTCTCCTATATTGACAGATGCAGTTCGAAATCTAAATCAAACATGGTTTGTGCTAGCTTCTTGAAACTTGA